>NC_092869.1:3595941-3628533 GCF_032062135.1 Pyxicephalus adspersus
CCTCTCCTGTAACATTCTCTTTTCCTGCAGGCACAGCAGTGATCTGATTGGACACTGGGGGCGCCATATATTGGCCCTCATTAATTGGTACTGTGGGGTAGCTGATACCACATAATGGCGCCTCGCTGTTAGGACTTGGGGGTAATATTTCCAGGCACTGACTTGATGTTGGGTCAATATACAGTTCTTGTTCAGTCCCCCCACTGACTATGGACGGCACTGATCGATACAAAAAGGGGAAAAAAGGAGAATTTATAATTCTGAGCCATCTACCAAAAACAAACAGAATCTGCAGATACCAATTAGCCAGTCTGAACCAATGGCACAGTGTTGGGTGATTGGCTGATTCACCCACTGGCCAATCACATCTCTCAGCAAGTGCTGCAATGAGCTTCCTGTCCTCGTGTTCCCAGCTCCGCCCACCTGCCCTAAACATCACAAAGGGGTCTCACTCACGTCATGTTTTTGTGTTGGTTTTTTTTAGTATTCCTCTAACAAGTGTTGAAGAGCCTATTAATGATAAGGGCGGAGCTTTAAAATTGCCAATTAAGAAGAAAGGAGACGCTGATTCTTCCTTAAGCCCCGCCCCTGCAGAGAAGTTTTCCTAAAGTTCTATCCCCACCGATATCACTGTTTTTGAACATGGATGTAATGGAGGTGGAAGGGTTAATCTTATCCTTGCCATCTTAGTAAAAAGGAAGCGCGTCTTTCGGAGAAACGGCTCAAATTTAGTTTTGGCTTCCTTTTTTAAAGAAAAAAAAAAGTTCTGTCCAAAATGAAATGAAAATGGAGATTAAAGTTGCTGAGACCAAGCAATTGTTTCCCACTTGTGACATCACTGCCGAGCTGACCAATGGGAGCTCACGCTCAAGGAAGATATGAAAAGAACATCATGGCGCCATATTCTTTTTCCTATATTAAGCCCCTCTCTGTGGCCCTTTGGTTCTTTTTTGTGTGGCCCTGGGCACCCCAGCAGTCAGTAGTGGTTGGATTAGTAACATTCTACTAACAATCTCCTGTAACAGACTTTATTAGGGGCTGTCTTCTGGATTCCTGCCTATAGGGGGAGCTGTTTTGCCTGGGGAGCCAATCAGAGTCTCTGTTTTCACATTAACCCCGCCCCTGCTGAAGCCTACCAATGAAAAGTAGGGATTTCCTAGCAGAGAGACTAACATGGAAGTTCCTTAAAGGTAAGATTTCATTCTATAGATGGTAATGATGGTGGTGTGGGGGGCGTGGGATCCCCTATAGCCTTAGTTAGACTTTGGATACACTTTAACAGTCTCTTGCACATTATAAGCAGTCTCTAACAGTTTCCTGTTACTTGGAAGTTTTTTTTTTGAGTCTCTGTTGACATAGAAATTCTTTTACAGTATCTTGTGCCATAGGAGCTATCCCTAAAATAGCACCCTCTCAAAACATTCATCTATCTCTGACAGTCTCTTTTACATTGGTAGCAGTCTCTAGCAGTTTCATGTTGCAGTCTGTTAACATGACATTAGTCCCTTACAGTCTGTTGTAACATAGCATATGTCTTTAACAATCTCTGTTGGTAGCAGTCTCCTGTTATTTAAAAGCAGGTTTGTCTCTATTGATATGGTATCAGTATCCTACAGTCTCTTGTTGCATGGGAGCCTTCTCTATCAAAACATTCATTTCTCTCTGACAGTCCCTTGCACATTGGTAGCAGTCTCTAGCTGTCTCATGTTACTTGTAATCATATGGTTGCAGTCATTGTTGACTTGACATCAGTCTCTTGTAGCATAGAAGCTATATAACATGCCACCCTCCTGAAACATTCATCTCTCTCTGACAGTCTCTTGTACTTCCGTAGCAGTCTCCTGTTCAATTGAATAGTTTTGTTGCAGTCTCTGTTCACATGGCTCTTCTAGGTGCTGTCTATAACATTCAGCTCTCCCTATCAGTATCATGCACATGGGAAGCAGTTTCTGTTGATATAACATCAGTCTCTTGCAGTCTCTTGTAGCAAAATAACTGTCCCCAACAAGCCACCCTTGCCAAGCCTTCAGTCTCTTGCACATTGGTAGCAGTCTCTAGCAGTCACCTGTTAAAGCAGGTTTATTACAGTCTCTGTTGACATGGCATCAGTCTCTTATAGCATAGAAGCAATCCCTAACATACCCCCATGTCTCTCTGACAGTCTCTTGTAACATAGCAGCTCTCACTTTGTAACTGTTGACGATTAAGCCATTCCTAACATGCCACCCTCCCGAAACCTTCCTCTCACTCTGGCAGTCTCTTCCACATGGGTAGCAGTCTCTGATAGCATATCACCTGTCTCTTACAGTCTCTTATATCACAGAAGCCATCTCTAACATGCCTCCTCATTTATACATCTCTGACAGTCTCTTGAACATGGGTAGCAGTCTCTGATGGCATATCACCTGTCTCTTACAGTCTCTTATATCACAGAAGCCATCTATAACATGCCTCCTCATTTATACATCTCTGACAGTCTCTTGCACATGGGTAGCAGTCTCTGATGACATATCACCTGTCTCTTATATCACAGAAGCTCTGGCAGTCTCTAGTAACGCTCTCTCTGCAGCTTGGCAATAGTAAACAGGAGCCCTATGGTAGCCTGCAGGCACAAGCGCTTTCATAAGGATTTCATGCGAGCGGCGGCCATAGGTCAGACGCAGGACTACAGACGCAGGACTACAGACACAGCCTGTCCCTCCATGGTTGCCGCGTTTATGGTTCGCACCCCACCGGTGACTCGGCGCTCTCATTTGGATTATCATGGCGTCTCTTTTTTTTTTGTTCTTTCACAAATAGGTCACTGGCTGCTTTATGCGCTGCGATTAATGAAGCGCTCTTAAAGGGCCGGAGCTCTAAATATCCCTCTACACCTGTTCAGATCCTTTACATTGTTTTATATATTTTATTTTCCCGTCCTTGTTTTGTAGGGGACCTGGAATTCTCGGGCCCATTGGGCTCTGCCGGCTGTGTGGGGAAGGCGGAATATTATCACGACATGCCTGGCTTGCTAATGCTGCATGGAAGAAGAAGAAGGCTGCGTTGTGTTCATTCATTCCGCTTCCCAGCTGTAACCCTTCCAAGCCTGGAGTCAGCTGCTTCATTGTCCCCATGTTTGGGAACCGGCGGGTCATCGGGCCCATCTCAGGGTGGTCAGGGGCCGCACCCTAAGGGGTAACATTTTATCACAATTTAATTGTTTAATACTCATCCACTCCCATAGAGCTGAATGGCCCCCAATCTGTGGCGTCATGTCTATGGAACAAGTACACCCGGACCATTGCTGTGGGACAGAATTAACCATTGGGGGCCCGAAATGTCAATGTTGCCCCCAGGTCCCCCCTGCTTATAAATGAACCAAGTTATCATGTTACCCCCGCACCTAGGGACAGTTATAGACAACATTGGGCAAATATGAAAATGGGCCCCCAAATGGATCAGTTCCCTACCACCCCCTCATTCTGCCCTGGGTATTTGCCCACCCAGCCCTACAACACCTGATGTCTAGAATCTTTCCTCTGTGGTTTCATTTTTAAACATTATTGTTACATTGTATCAAGGGAGCGTTGTGCTTGGCTGGAGTCATCCAGTAGCAGCAGCCCATTGGTCTTTTATTATAGGGAGCTATTTCTTATAATTAGGTCACATGACAGGAGGTTCCAACAGTCACCATGTGACTTTAATATAGGCAATCATCCAATCCAGGGATCTACATGGGGCCTCCTCTGTCCAATCAGATCCTGCGTATGGAGACTTTAGATCAGCCTGAACAGTCTCTTGCACATTGGTAACAGACTCTAGTAGTTTCTTGTAACATGGAAACAGTTTTTCTTGTCTCCAGTAGGGATTTAAGTACAAAATTGATATTTCTGGGTTAGGAAAAAGCCTCCTCTGCCCACAGAGCCAATCTTGTGAGAGGGCACAGATGGGGTGGTTCAGGTGAACTACTGGTAACCAAGAAAACATGGAAGCTCCAGATAGAATCTCTTTACTATGGTCTCAGTGTTCTATAACAGCAGGTTCTAGCAGTCCCTTGTCATATATATCAGAAAATAGGTTGTGGCTCCATCTTCACTGGCTGCATGCTTGCTGGGTGAAGGTGATAGGGATCGCGACTTTATTTGCCATATTCCTACCCTGACAGGTTCCCTTTAAGGCAGGAATGTCAGGCCTGGGCTGTCTGTGGCTGCAGCTTGTAGGAGAGTCAGAGGAAACAGATGTTTTAATAATAAGCCAGATCTGAGATAAAAAACATCTGGGAAATGGCTGTGCAAGGAGCTACCCCAACTCCAGATCTCATGGGAACCTCAGCCCCCCAATGAGGAAACTTTAAGGGGTCCTCCAGTTCCCCTGCTTAGTCCTGTAGCTGCTTCTTCCAATACTTCTACAGCTTTGACATAAAGCCCAACTACGGGGTCATGGTGGGGAAAGGGTTAAAATTGATGATTGTGCGTTAATGTCCTGGTGACAACCACACCCTGCATTTCCTGTATGGGTGTCACAAAAACAGGAAGTGAGAGCAAATCTCTCCTTTGGAGTCACAGATTATAAATAATAATGATCGTATTTAACCCCACAGCACGCAGAGTTCAGGCGTGAGTCAGGAGGACCAGAACATGAATTCCATGAGACATAACAAATCCAGGGTCTGTTCTGACTTTAGCACAGATGCAGCGTTTGCTGGATTTCATCAACAGACCCGAAAGTTCCCCTGCAGGCTGCCCCCCTAATGAACCAATGGAGTTCACCCCCCTCCGTCTCAGGAAATGTCTCCATGGAATGTGGTGTTATTAGATATGTCAGACAGGAAATGGTGATAGGGGTGAGAGGACCGCTTAGGCTTCCTGTATCAGTGTCCCCGCATGCTGAGATGGCAGAACTGTTAGCACTTTCACACAGACCCAGCAACCCAGTGCAGGGATGGTGGGAGCCCTATAATGGGTTCAGCAGGTGTACAGACTGAAGGAAGGTCTATAATGACAGGGCATGCTGGGAGCTGTAGTCCCACGGCAGCAATGCTTGGAATATCATCCGAATCATTTTCTTAATTCCATTACTGAGTATTGTCTGATATAATGATCTTTCTGCACTTTTAAATTGGGTTCTGTTCAGCCAGTCTTGTAATTCACATACTCTCCACTAGGGTGACACCACCATTCACAACCTGCAGCTTTCTCTGCATTCCTCAGCACAGCCCCCAGTGCCTGAAACATGTCAGACCGACATCACATGTCCTGCCTGATCTCTGCTGTTCAGGGCATCATGGGACTGGCAATATTTGCTTTGTATTTGGGGGGTAGCTCCTAGTGGGATGTACCAGGTATGAGTTAGCTACAGCTGCTTTCCGATTGGTTGTTAGGGATTGCAATTTTAATAAAAGGAACCAATCATGCATGGCGCCTGTTTCATATCTGGCTATGGTGCAAAGTGAAGCCAACCCTGGGAATTAACCTCGACACTGCCTGATTGGTGGCGTTCCTTGACGTAGGCGTGATGGCCCAACGCGTTTCGATGGCACAAAAACAGCGGTGGGTAAGGTCCTGGCACAGGATGACATCCCAAAAAAAAAAAAAGAAAGCAACCCTCCCACGCTTCGGAAGTGGTCTTGTCAAGCTGCCCTGTCTACTTCCCCAAACAACACGCCCAAACTTCCTAACATGACTCCAGCAATGGGCCCCTGACGAATCAACTAACGGGAGGCCGTCTCCTTCACCAGAGCCCAGGGCGTGATACGGATGGGGGGGAGTGGTGCCTAACGGAATAGCTTCACACTGGCAGACACTCGGGAATTCATCATTGAACGGCGAGCTGTGGTCAGGTAATGACTAACCGTTCTGCAAAATCCGGCCAAAAAGTTCCCACGGCAGGGCAAATACCCGGATCTCACAGGGGGTGACACCCATGAAAAAAACAAGGCGTTGGTGGGGCAGGAACCTAATTTTTAGATTCTGTTATTAAACATTTAAGGAGGTCAACTACACGGGGATGGGTGGGGAAAGGGGGCAGTTTTATTAGTTGTTGCGTAGACCAGGGTGGGGAATTGGCCCGGTGCCTTTTGGTGGTGGTACCAGTAGAACCATACAGATGACCTATTTAGGTGTAGCGATCAAACAGTAGCCCGGAATTGGTCAAAAATTAATAATAATAATACAAGAACGACCTGTAACTGATGGCTGCCTATTCCTCTGGTCCAATTTTACCAGAACAACCCAACATACCAGGAAGGTGGAACCAGTCCAACTGTATGAGTGACCCGGGAAAATGTATTTGTCAATACCCGCCCATTTTCATCTAGAAGAACCGGTCCAGATGTACCAGAACTAACTTCTACATCGGGACGGTGAAATCGGTCAAACCATGCAAGAGACCTGGCCAAATATAAGTTCTCTGTGGATAAGGAACCACTCCTAAGTCATAACCCAAATGGGCACCCGATCCAAAACATCCACCAATTGCCAATTCCTCAGTCCGAATTTACCAGAACAGCCTCAGTAGACCCGGTCCAGCTGTACAAGTGACCTGATGAAATTTAATAGAAATCTTCAAAAACAATGAGCCGGTCTAAATTTATAACAACTGCCGATGACACCAAAACGGGCACCTGACCCAAAACATGAACCCATTGCCTATTCTTCAAGGAGACCCAGTCCAATTTTATCTCAACAGTCCCTAACACCGAGTTGGTAGACCCCATTCAATATTATAAATGACCCGGTCCAATTTATTAGAAAACTTCTCCAAAAACAAGCAGCCAAAATTTATACCAATTGCCAATGACGCCATAATGGGCACCTGACCCAAAATATGAACCCATTGCCTTTTTTTCTAGCAGACAATCTTACTGCAACAGTCCCTAACACCGGGTCGGTAGATCCCATCCAATAGTACGAATGACCCAGGCAAATTTAATCAAAAACTTCTCCAAAAACAAGCAGCCAAAATTTATAGCAAATGCCGATAACACCAAAGTATGAACCAGACCCAACACGTCCGCCCCTTTCCCATTCCGATGGCTAAGCCGGCTAACCCACTGGGACCAGCCCGAGTTTCCAACTCGAACTGCCTCCGAGCAAAGTTGCCTGAACGCATCGACAAGTTCACATGGGTTAAACTTGCCCGGTTGACAGCCCAGATGTCCAACCCATGAGAAGACGTGGTAAGGCGATGGACGCTTCTTGCCGACGGCCACTCCCAACCCTCCGGTTTCCCCAATTTTGACCACAGCGCATCTCTTACCGTGTCCTCCTCCTTGGGTCGGTGGGGGGAGAAGAAAAGTCCGCTGGTATTTCCTAGATAATGGGGGGCAGGCAAGTTGTCTGCTTTGGGTTTCCACCAAGGGTTGGGTTTTTTTATTTCCCGGTTCTCCAAGGCTGTCCAGAGGGGCTTTGGAAGGACCGGCCGGGTGACTCAGCTTCTGCTGCTTCTCTGCTGGCTTGCTGGAGAATTTCCCTTCAGACAGAAGAGATTTCTGTGGAGGTTTCACTCCACCCTTTTGTGCTGAGTGATGTCAGAGAAATGCTGTGTGTGAGAGAAGAAGGGAGAGGGAGATAGGCTTTGTATTAATTGCCACACGCCCAGAATGAAAAACGCTGCATCCACCGCCAGCCAGCACGCCATTCGCCTGAATCCAAAGGATGGGAGGAAGAAGCCATTGCTGAGCCGCCCTTCCCAAAAAAGAAAAATCCCCATTGCCTGGCTGCCGCACCGATTTCACAAGTTCTGACCCAAATTGGCACGACGGCTCCATTAAAAACCCATCTGTAATGTTCCGGTACAAAGACGCTTCCGGGGCTTTATTCCCATAAACTGTCATGCCGATCCCCTGGGTTCTGGAAATGAGTGAATGTGACACCTTCCCTTTTTTATTATTATTATTATTATTAATAAACAGAATTTATATAGCGCCAACATATTACGTAGCGCTGTACATTAAATATGGTTGCAAATGACAGACAGATACAGGCAGTGACACAGGAGGAGGAGAGGACCCTGCCCCGAAGAGCTTACAATCTAAGAGGAGGGAAGCAGCACACAATAGGAAGGGTGGTGGAGAATTTCAGATTCACTGCTTTATAAATAAACATAAAAATTTCTGTTGTTCCTCTGATCTGCATGCGTGCTTCAGGCTGGTGGAATTAAAGGATTGAAGAGGAAGGATCTGTATAACAGCCAGGCACAGGTCAACAATGGCGCCCCCCTTTGACTATTTTTTATTCTTTTTTTATATTTTTTATTTTATGCAAATATGGAGGTCATCATTGCCGCCTTTCCATCGCTGGCTGTCATGCAGGTCCTCTGGATTTAGTTCTTTGATGAAGCCAGAGGATTGGTATGACAATCAGGAATTTGGCAATGGGCACCTCTTGTATTTTAAAATTGCAAGTTTGCAATTCATGGTGAGAAGAAAAAAGAAATTGCCCATTCCTGCCCTTTTTATAGCCTAGCTGTCATGATGATCCGGAGGCTTCCGTATTTTCTGACACACTGGTCTGGAGCATGCATATGGAAAGTCCTGGTTCCACTGGCTGCACACTTACTTCAGTTGGTGGTGAGGGGAAGAGGAAAATGAAGCCAGACAACCAGCATTTTCAGAAAAAGCATTAAATCCTTGTCTGCTTGTATCCCGGAGACTCCATGCAGCCTCCTCATAGAGACAGAACCTTTATTATAAAAGCTTTTTAATTTCCACTGCTTGCTACTCGGCAATGTCAACCTAAAAAAAAAAATCAGCATTTTGGGGGACCTCAGGTCTAACCAATGGTGCATTTGCATTGCAAAGCAGTTTGGTTGTGTGCAAATTTATTTTTAGCTGTGGTTAAAAACTCAACTCCGCCATTTTTTTCGGTATGAGCCCCATCTCCTACAGACAATGCTTGAAATATGTCACTGTCAGAGCTCCCATGGATAATAGGGCTGCCAATGGAAACTTATGTTGCTCACAGGCCACAGTGCCTTATTGATCACATGACCCCCCTAAGTTACGCTGATCTGCAGATCTCTAAGAAATGTTTCCGGCTGTCTTTGAAATGCCATGGGGCTTCATATTAATAAATGCCATTGAATGGCCCTGTAGTGATGATTCAGAACATTAGTCAGCGCGCACTTATCAGCAAACGCCATTAGGATGATGCAAAGGATGTGCAAACTCATTTTATGGGTCAGGGCTCAGGAGCTGAGCCAAGGCAGACGACTGTTGTGTTGGCGCCACCTAAAGGATGGACGCCGGAGGGACGTTCTATTTTTACACGGCGATCTTTCATATCTAGGCTATGAGCATGAATTTAATATGCCGAGTAATTCGTAATTATGTGGAGCGTCATGACAAAAGAGAATTATAGCTGTGTGGAAAAATAGGTCCAAGAGACAGGCGGCTGTGCCGGAGACAATTATTGGAGATGTATGGGGGACGGTTACTGTAGACTGGTCAACGACCCAACGATCCTGCACCTAATGCTGCTTTTAAATCTGACTCATTAATCCATTGTACCCGTAAACCGATTACCCCAATACTTGTAAGAGACTGCTACATTACAAGAGACTGCTATATTATAAGAAAATGTTATATGAGACTGCTATGATAAAATTGAGAACTGCCCCATTTTAGAAGGCTACAGCATTATACGAAAAAGCTGAAAAAGTCACGAGACTGCTATGTTATAAATTGGATCTATCATGCAACAAGGGACTGCTATGTTACAAGAAAAAGCTGCTATCTCCCAAGAGACTGCTATGTTATAAGAGGGAGCTGCCACATTACAAGAGACTGCTATGTTATAAGAGGGAGCTGCCACATTACAAGAGAGTGCTTGTTGTAAGAGAGATCAGTCAAATTACAAGAGACAGCTATGTTATAAGAGAGAGCAGCCACATTACAACAGACTGCTAAGTTATAAGAGACAGCTGCCACATTACAAGAGACTGCTATGTTATAAGAGGCAGCTGCTGCATTACAAGAGACTGCTATGTTATGAGAGAGAGCTGCCAGGTTACAAGAGACTGCTATGTTATTAGAGAGCTGCCATATGTTATAAGAGGCAGCTGCTGCATTACAAGAGACTGATATGTTATAAGAGAGAGCTGCCACATTTCAAGAGACTGCTAAGTTATAGGAGAGACCTGCAACATTACAAGAGACTGCTATGTTATAAGAGATAACTGCTGCATTACAAGAGACTGCTATGTTATAAGAGAGCGCTGCCACATTACAAGAGACTGCTATGTTATGAGGGAGCTGCCACATTACAAGAGACTGCTATGTTATAAGAGAGCGCTGCCACATTACAAGAGACTGCTATGTTATGAGGGAGCTGCCACATTACAAGAGACTGCTATGTATAGGAGAGAGCTGCCACATTACAAGAGACTGCCATATTATTGGAAAGAACTGCTATGTTACCAATGAGGAGCAGATGATAGTACCTCAGGGGAGGAGCAGCGTCTAGAACCAGAACAGGCTGCCGGTGTTCTGAAGACATCCCAGAGGGTCAGGGTATAAAAGGGGTTAATTATACAGCAACAAAGATGGCGGGTCAGTGAATATGTACAGCAGCATTGGTCCATTAGGGGTAATAAATAAAACAGAAATAGGATAGTTGGATGGAGTGATCGATCGGTTAGAAAATGGCAAGCTTTGCCAGAACCACCGAGACGGGGGGCGGGGGTTAAATTGCAGGCAGTTTACTAAAGGAGTTCAGGCTTTTCACTCAGAAAAAGTGAATTATCCCCAGTTTGCTAGGGATGTTTCATTTTTTGTGAATGTGGTGAGAACTTCACAATATATACCCAATCATGTGCAAGGTGGCGCTTTTTGCTGAAGTGCCCGGGGTGGCCGCCCTTCTTGCCTATCCCTTGGCCCAGCCATGCCAATGCGCTCATTGGGGTTGCAATATTCCCCCCAATCATTCATCAGAATTTTGGTAGACAGCCCGGGATCTGACATTATAGATCTGATGTCATTGTGCCAAACAGATCTGCAGCAGTCAGACAATTCAGAGTATAAATAGTTCTCTTCCTTCCTGCGCCAGAGCCAAGCGTCCTGAATCCTTTATGAGATGCTCAGCAGGACTATAACCGCGTGCTTACCGGTGCAAAGCCGGGCAATCTTCTATTTCCTGGCATATTAAAGTGTACCTGTCATGGATTACCCATCAATGGAATTTACACTCCATGTTTAGACGCCATCAGCCACGGCCGGCATTGGTTTCATTGTTAATTAACCGATGTCGTGGATCATTTTCCCTGACACGGATCTTTTCTCATTAGTATCCGTGTTTGATGAATGTTTCTTCCTGCTTGGGGTATCCCATTTCCAAAACAAGCCCGTGTTCTTCTCAGATGTACAATCCCCTTGGCATCTTCGTGAGATCACGTCTGCTCGGTCTCTGGGGAAACCGATGTGCACAATGAGCTCCGTCTGTCCCAATGGTCTCTTTATACAGAAAGGTGATGACAAGGTGGTGGTGGCGGGGACATGAGGAACCGGTCACCTCTCACTTGTCACTTTATCTCCAGGTGTCCTGTTATCTCTGGAAACCTTTTTAACATTTGGTGTCCATGTCCTGATCTGAAAGGGGCCACCTGAGGCATTTGTGAAAGACAAGAACGCAAAGCCTCCCGTAATTGCTGATAATGGCCACCACGTACCCAAGAATGATCTTACCTTTGCAGACAGTCCTTGGTTAGATTTACATCACAAGAGCGTCAGTTTTATCGCAGGGCATGCTGGGTCCCAAAGATATGTTGGTTGCCCCATAGGAACTCACCCTCAACCTGATTTATTGAAGCTCTCCAAGACTGAGGATGACGGCTATCTCTAAATATCTAAACTGGCTTTGAGTTGTCCACCTTGGCCCTTCAATTAACACCTAACAGGTATCCTAACCCTTAATTACAAGACCATGGGTCTGATTTATTGAAACTTTCCAGAACCGGAGAAGATAGACTATCATGGGAGAACCTGGGTGATCCAGCAAACCTAGAATGGCTTTGGTTAAGGACTGGACCACCCAGGTTCACCAGTGATAGTCTATCTCTTACAGTCATGGAGAGCTTTAATAAAACCAATGGTCTTGTAAGGAAGAGTTAGGATTCATATGGGGTTTTTATTAAAGGGTCAAGGTGGACATCTCTGTTGAGTGAGAGCCGGTTAGAGTTAGCAGTCATGGCAATATCTCAGATATGACTTTTAATGGCTACCTTTCTAGCATTTCCAGTCGATCTCCCCTTTTGGGTCAACATTTTATGTTTCATGCCCATTGAGGGTATTATCACTTGCTTTGGTGCAGTTTTGTTCCTTCGTAAGGTGATCCACCATCACCAACCTTAATGTACAATGGAAAACCGGTGCCATTGTGTTTTCATCAGAAGCCAGGACTATGGGCCTGATTTATTGAAACTCTCTACGACCCAAGAATTTAGACTTTCATGGGAGAACCTGGGTGATCCAGCAAACCGAGAATGGCTTTGGTTCAGGACTGGACCACCCAGGTTCACCAGTGATAGTCTATCTCTTACAGTCATGGAGAGCTTTATTAAAACCAATGGTCTTGTAAGAAAGAGTTAGAATTCATATTGGGTTTTTATTAAAGGGCCAAGGTGGACATCTCTGTTGAGTGAGAGCCGGTTAGAGATAGCAGTCTTTGCAATATCTCAGATATTACTTTTAATGGCCACCTTTCGTTTGGTGCTGTTTTGGTCCTTCGTAAGGGGATCCACCATCACCAACCTTCATGTACAATGGAAACCAGGTGCCATTGTGTTTTCATCAGAAGCCAAACACGTCTTAGGAATGCATAAGCCCAAATGAGTCCATTGTTTTGGCTACTGTAATTTTCCTCAATATTTTACCTATTCTTCCGTATCACTGCAGGAAATCTCTGGCTTCAAGCAGCAGCATTCCAGGATGTTCCTCCTGATCAGAGTGGTTCAGGTGTCATTAACTTTGGAATTCCCTAGGCAGCAACCTTGTTGATTGCTACCTGCTCCCTGAGAACTTGCTCAACTGTTCTGGCCAATAGTCTAACCATTAAACACTGATCTGTATGGTTTTGTAAACCTTGTTCTCTTTTTCCTAAGTGATGGAAGTGATCCAAGATTGTCCGTTGGATTGTCTGATGGACCAAAAGTCATCTTCTAATTCCAGTTGTTCCAGTGCCCCTTGTTTAATATGAAGGTACGTCCTTTGCTCCACTTGCCCCCATATCTTCATAAATGTCCATTAGCTCCATTGGGAGGAGATTTCTTCATTAGCTCAATTAGTCACCATGGAATACTTTGAAAAAATTGAAGAACTCAGCTAGGAAGTTGAGAACTGCTCTTTAGGTCTGTAACAAATGCATTATGGCTTCTTAATGAGGCACAAACTATTGGCTGGTTCAAAGTTGGGTTTGGAACCTTTGGGACAACCCGTGTATGGTATCCCTGGCGGTCCAGATTTCCTGCTTAGACTATGGATATGTGGCAGAGTAGTCCTCAAATCTGTTCATTGGTTCTGAATGTCCATGTGGCTGAAGGTAATTGGTTGGGAAGAAGTGGAGTACACGCTGAGGCTGTTTCAGGACAAAAGCTACCAAAATGATGTATGGATAGAGTAGAGGATCAAAAGACGTGACACAATAGATGACCATGCCAATTTGATAATTTGCTCAATAGAAAAGCCATGGATATTCCTGGTCTTTGGAGAGGAAGGAGTTGTCTGAAGCCTTCATGATTGACCCCAAACCCCACCTGTAGGTTTACGTATAGGCAATATGTCCTTTTTATAGAGAATGAAAGGGTTAGAATTCCTTCACACCTTGTCTATGTCCCCATGAGGAAGACAAAGAGTGATCCCAAACCATCAGTGCCTCTGCAGCTGTATAAAATGGGTACCAAACACCAACTTTTGAACCTGAGTAGACCTTATATCCAAATAAAATCAAGAAATGTTATGTCAAATTGGACAATTTAGGTCTCTTAGGAACTTAAATCTTTAATTCCATCATCCCCAGGAATGACAGAGGACATTTACTTTTGTAAACATTACACCATCACCTGGTATAGAGCATCACACCCGTCAGTCTCGCAGGTAGGAATTGTATTGTTTCTGCAGAATCCTCGCAGCTCTGCAGCATCTCCGGTGACGGCAAAGGAAGATGTGTAATTATGGTATAAGCAGCAGACTCAAAAGTGTATATTATGTATAATTATTCCCTGCGTTGTTTACAGATAGACTGCAGACTGGTTTAACCCCTGATGGAACAATGTATTGTAGGAAAAGCAGAACGAGTGGTTGAAAGAGAGCTGGTTAACTATCATAGTTAAGCTTTGGCCTGGTTTGCCTGGTGGTCCAAGTTCTAAGGGGATGGATGGATTTCAGGGTTAGTGTTAGGAGAACTTCAGAGCTCCAACTTTGAGGTTCTCAATTTAATGTTTATGAGGATCAAGTGTGAGTTCTGTGCTGTTTAAGTTCTAATGGGATGGATGGATTTTGGGGTTTAGTGTTGAAAGAACCACAGAGCACCAACTTTGAGATTCTCTATTGAATGCTTATGAGGAGCATATAAAAGTTCTGGGCTGCTCAACTTTGAGATTCTCCATTTGACATTTATGAGGACCATATATGGGTCCTGGGCTACTAAGGTTCTAAGGGGATGGATGGAATTTGGGGTTAGCTTTCGAAAAACCTCAAAGCTCCAAATTTTAGGTAATTATTTGGGCATTAATGAGGACAATATGTGGGGTTTGGGATGCTCAGGTCCTAGCTGCTCAAGTTTTAGGGGATGGAGGGAATTTTGGGGTTAGCGTTAGAAGAATTTCAGGGCTCTAACTTTAAGGTTCTCCACTAGACATTTATGAGGATCATATGTGGGTTCTGGGCTGCTCATGTTCTAAGGGGATGAATGGATTTCAAGGTTAGCGTTAGAAGAACCTCAGAGCTCCAACTTTAAGGTTCTCCACTTGACATTTATGAGGATCATATGTGGGTTCTGGGCTACTCAGATTCCAAGGGGATGGATGGATTTTAGAGCTAGCGTTAGAAGAACCTCAGAGCACCAACTTTGAGATTCTCCATTTCACATTTATGAGGACCATATGTGGGTTCTGTGCTACTCAGATTTTAGAGAGATGGATGGATTTCATGGCTAGCGTTAGAAGAAAGTCAGAGCACCAACTTTGAGATGCTCTATTTGACATTGATGGGGACCATATGTGGGTTCTGGGCTACTCAGTTTCTAAGTGGATGGATGGGGTAGAATAGCCTTAGAGCTCCAACTTTACTTAATTGGACATTTATGAGGACCATATGTGGGTTCTGAGCTGCTCAAATCTAAGGGGATAGATGTTTTTTGGGTTAGTGTTAGAAAAACCGCAGAGCACCAATGCTAAGGGTTCTCCATTGAACGCTTATGAGCACCATGTGTAGGTTCTGGGCTGCTTTGGTCCTGGACAAGTTGTTGGTTCCTCAAACTGATGGAAGAACCACTGTGTGTTTGTCCTCAGAAGACATGTGTAAAGGTACAAAAATGGCCTCTAGCCTGGATCCAATGCCAACATCTAAAGATAATAGGCTTGTGGTGGGTTGCAGAGAATATCTTTGGTGAATGGTTCAATTTAAAGCAAATGTATAGGACTGAGATGATTTGTGTTTCTCCTAACGATCTGTAGGTACAAGTTCCAGCATTGCATACTGAATGACCATTCATATGACCTTTATGTGAAAGTGCAGAAGAATAAAATGATATCACCAGACCTCAAACATTCATTATATAACCCCTGGTTTACCAATTTCCACCTTAAATGGTGCAAAGCCAGGGTGTGTCTAGTTATGGAGATTTGCCTTCACTTCATGTCCCAGAGCAGTGATAAGATTTCTCTTTTTAATATTATATTATTGTAATAACCTTAAACCTTTACAACCTTCTTACTCAACACTGCAGCCTAGGCATGGTCTGTGAACACCTGACCTCATTCGTGGACTTTGAAATGATGTCAGCCCCATTAACAAGGTGGTCTGGCTGATTTCAGTCTGACTTGTTCATAATTTGACTTAGCCCTTTCCATTGTTTGGGTTGTGTTTGTAGTGGCATCAGGCTGGCACCTCTGCCATTGTTACTTATTGCTCTGTTTGTACAATGGAGCTGCGAGAAAGGTCACAACATTTTTGTTTATCTTTCACATGATTGTTAGGAAATGGACCTCATATTGATTTTTTTATATTCTGTTATTTGTTTGCTATGTTATTTCACCTGTGCAGATGTAAATGGTGCTGATTTGAGCTCTTTATTGAACTCGTACAATGTTTTCCTTGCCTCCGGTATTCTTAAATATAGCAAATTCCATCCGATTATTATGTTACTCGCTACCATCTGTGCTGGCGAGCTAATCAATTAATGTAATATCTTACTTCCTCTTGTTGAGCCTACACACCAGCACTTGTCATGTATGCCCTAGGTCCAAGAAGTGAATGAAATCTTGAGAGATAAAACCAAGTGCGTATTTTTATACCAGAGAAAGGAAAGGCGTCTTAGAGGACATCGAATTAAGGTGGACCGGCTCTGAATGTTAACCTGAAGACAAGTTAACCATCTGGCTGCAATGAATGGAGAAAAAATAGAACTGTTACAATGGCTTTCCTAGACAAAACACTTCTCTGGGTATGGTCCAGTACTGACCACACATCCAAAGGCCTCCACAGTTGGCTGTGTAATGTTGGCAAAAGGGAATATTTGGGTTTACAATGGTTTATCTTTCTTTTAAGAGAGAGCACAAGATCAAGTGCCGAAGCCTGCACTCTTGTGGCCAACCCTGATGGGTGCTTGGAACTGCATTTTCTCCAGGATATAGTTTTCAGTTTCACCTTATTTATTCCCCCCTAAAAGACTGTCATAGCTTTTTATCAGCTTGGGACCTGGAGCAGAGAGAGAGAAGGGAGATAACTGGAGGGAAGGCATGACTAGGGTAGGCACAAGGTGTATGGGCACAAGTATGGGCAAGGAGGGGTCAAGGAGATGATTGTGTTAGATAAATAATTGGAGGGGATCATAAGGTCTAAAAATTTTGCTTGTTGAAGGAATGGGGCTATTATGCTCAAGAAGATGTCAGGATGGAGATTAGGTTGGTTAAATAAGAGGAGGAGATAGTGAGGTCTAAAAAGGGGGCATGTGAAAGAAAAGGGCCATTTTGGTCAACAGAAGGCCAGGAAGGTGATTGGGTTAGTAAATAAGAGGAGGCGATAGTTAGGTCTAAAAAGGGGCATGTAGAAGGTAGGGGGCCATTTTGGTCAATAGGAGGACAGGATGGAGATTGGGTTAGTTAGATAATGGGAGGGGATAGTAAGGTTTTAATAAAGATGTGTGGAAGGAAAGGGGTTATTTTGCAGAGGAGAAGGAGCAAAATTTCCACCTGCCCTCCCAGTTTTGTTTTAGGGTGTAGTGGTTTTATGAGGAACGGGGCAGTTGAGGTCCTCAAGGTTGGGGATAGCTGCTAGTATTGTGGTGGATGAGGGAGGACCTATGGTAATTGTGAGGACCTCCAATGTGATACAATTATTAGGTGATGCCTTTAAAATTTTGGTTGTGAATGGACTGTGTGTGTAAAAGTGAATGTTTATGAAACAATGCTGGGCGGTTGGGAACAATAATATAAAGAAGTTGCAGACCCTTGGAGATCTGGTGGTGTGGACCATGCGTTCAAGGACCTGCAACCTGGGATTTGTGGTTATCAATGCACCTTGGTATTGTCTGCTGGATTGGTGACATTTTCTTAGGGTTAAAAATTGTTTATAATAAAGCAGCCGTTAAGGCTATTTAATCCATAAATTGGTATTTGTGTTTCTTGTAAGGGGAAAAGGGTTGAAGGTGTGAAAGGAGTAGGTATCTAGTAATGAAGGGGAAGACGAGCCACCAACCCTTTTTTATCGTTGGTTTGAACTATAAAACAAAACACAAAACTAAACACTAAAAAAACCACATACACAGTTTGGGTGTTACTGATTTTCGGTTTTCTTATCAGTTCAAATTGTGGTAAGAAGATCACAGTAGACAAACATTTAAGACCTTACGAGTGATGCTTGAGGGTTTGTCTTGGGTTCTTTGACAAAAGGGCGATGATATTTTTTGATGACATAAAATGTTGGGCAAACATCAAAATGTACAAAAAAAAATCAAATGATAAAGGCATAAAGTCCAAATGTTTTCCCTCCTCCGAGATGTCGGGACTGCTAAGGAGACATCACTTCTCAAACAAGTATGGTACGTGTACTGTGATAGACAACTTCACCCTCAACTGTTACAAGAAGATTACCAACAAAAAGCCAAGACTGGAATATGATGGAATTTTCTTTTTGATTCCTTGTCCTGCGTTGGCGATAAAATAGAATATTTGGTTGGCTTTTAAATAATGGACTTGTGAAATCCTCAACCTGCACTTGGTGACTGAGGAGCATTTAGGCAAGAGCTGCAGGTTCGTAGGAACGCCTGGATTGGCTAAACTATTGTCAATTGATGACCAGAAAAACTATTTTTTGGTTTTGAAAAGCAATTTTTTTCTTTCTTTACCCAATTGTTTTTTGTATAGGAATTTAATCTGAATCTTAAGACTGTATAGAGATAAAAAAAAAAGTTCCTGGAGACCAGAAAGAACTTCTCTGGTTCTCCCTGGCTTTTGGTGAAAGGCATCTCGTTGGATGTCCTTTGTTCATAGCACTAAAATTTTCAATGGGTTTTTAAGAGTGATGAAAATTGATGTTGAGCAAATTGGATAGGTTTATAGATTTAAATTAAGATTTAAGAATTCATATAAAAATATGTTGTTACTAAAGTCAGGCTTTGACATTTGAATATATAAACTAGTTAGATGCTAACGACTTTTTCAATGACCGTTTAGTCATCGTCATCATCATCATCGTCGTCGTCGTCATCATCATCGTCATCATCATCGTCGTCATCATCATCGTCATCATCATCGTCATCATCATCATCGTCGTCGTCATCATCATCGTCGTCATCATCTTCAGTGTTGATCTCACCCTCCAGAACATCTTCAATCCAGTCTTCCAGCTCATCTACAGTTGGCAGGTCCTCTTCATCATCCATGTCCATCCAAATGCTATCAGCCTGTAGATGGAACAAGGTATTGTGAGTGGTTTTCTTAATACTCTATTCCAACTGATCACCAAGCACTCATACCAGCCCTTTTCTTTAGGCCCCTTCTTTACTAATCCCTGGGTTAGCCTAAAATCTAATCTGAATTCTCCAAATACTTGTGAGAAATGGGTTCTAAAATGGGTTCTACATATCTGTTCTATGGATGAATGCTCCTGGAGCCTTGACCTGGGATGGGAACCCTTTAGATGCTGTCAGATGTAGCTAGTTATTCTTATCTTTCCTTCTCAACCTTGCTGCTCCATTTCCCCATTGGACCATAGAGAAGAATCCTGTTAATGTTCCAAATCAAAGGAAGAGATTCTTCCCCTTCCTCATGGGAAAGTGTTGGCACCCTACACCCAGTTATAAAAATGAAGTGGAGAAAGTCACATGATTCTCATACATGGAAGTACTGGTCAATGTATATATGAGTACATGGAGCCAAGGTATAGGACACTGGTTAGTTACTCCACGCTTCCTAAGTTTAGGTGTACATGTCACAATATAACACAACAGAGAAGCCCCACCCTTTATCTTTACATAATTGTGTTATTTCTAAGATGTCCAGGAGTAGATGGAGCCCATGTTTGATGCCTGAACAAAGATAGTTCTTTCCTTAGGGAAAGCAGATGAAGGCATTGTTATGGGGTGTACTGTGATCTCTGTAAAAGATAATAAATTCCTTACTATGCATGTACATAACATATAAATGATGACAGATCCATTTTTCCTATTCCAAACAGGCCGAGCTGTCACACAAACGGTATTTGTGCACAGCTGAGGCTTTGCTGTTAAATGGCACAGCTGTCTCTTTTTCAGATTATGGCCGGTCCTCAGCACGGCGCAGAGTCGCGCCACATTACAGGGAAGACACGAGGCAGTGGGAGCGAGAGCTGTAATTATTCTCCGGTGAAAAGACACAATGGAGCTCTGGGATGAAAGGGCACCGAACGGATGGGATAATGGCAGGTGCAACAAAGGAAGATTGAAGAACCTTTCATCAGGCACATGTAGAAAAAAAAAAAAAAAAAGAGCACAAAACGCCAAAAAATGTTCTCCACACAGATGAGAAATAGAAATGAAAGAAATAAAGATGTTTCTCACTGCTTAAAAGGACATATGGTAGAATTTAGGGGAAGGTGGGATGATTGTCGTATCGGGACACATGTCTGGGCCACATGTTTACATCTGTGATTCATCATGAGACATCTGGTTGATTCATTTGGATCACGGGGCTGGGTCTAGAGGATATTAACGGATGGGTCAACCAGGAGAAAAGTGACGCATAGGATGTACCCAATGGTGAGGATAAAGAGAACAGGATAAGGGCCACTCATCGTTCTGGTTGGAAGCTCTTGAGTGGTCAATGAACACAGGTCATGGTGACTTCTTCTAGACGATGGTGGAAAGATTGATTCAACAATGTCTGAATTGCTTTATAGGTTATATCACATTTAGTGATGGGTGAGTTGGATTGCTACAGGTTAATGGAATGTCTCAGACCCATTAGTCAAACATTGCTAAGGTAATAGGGATCATGCCAACGGGCTGGTGGTTGTTAGAGGCTCCATGCAACCTTTTTGTTAGCCACCATTCATGAAGAATTTGGCAGGGTAAACCACAGGAATGTTTGCCATTCAAGGTGCTTGGAAGTACAATTAGTTGGACAAATACAGTTGGACCAGTCAAGAAATTTGATCAGATTTAGAAGTACTGAGTCAGAATTTATATATTTTTAATGAGCTATCTTTTACCTGTCAATGACAATGCCAGTTTCCGGAGAATGACAGCTGTCAGGATGGGTAGATCCCATTGTTGGATGGTTGGATTGGCTGAGCCTTTCTATACCTGTCAATGACTGGCAGAGTACCGTTGGGCCAGTCGACAGATGACAAGATGGGAGCTGTCATTGTCAGATGGCTGGATTGGCTGAGCCCTTCTATACCTGAGAAGAACTCAACACATTGCATTTATTTGGGATGTGGCAGCAGATGAATAACATATAAGGGATTGATAATCTTTTTTATCCCCTTCTATACCTGTCAATGACTGGTAAAGTACAGGTGAGCCAATTGACAGATGACAGCTGCCATTGTGGGACAGCAGAATTGTCCGAACCCTTCTACAGGGTGGGGTTCAGCCAATCCTGATCATTTAGCAACCTTTAATGCCTGTCAATGACAGGTATGGTAATGTCAGATCGGAACGCGGGTTGCTAAAAATTTTGATTTCCGATCCGGGAACCAAAATGCTCCAATGCAAGTCAGAATCAACTCTAATAGGAACCATATGACCACCACTATTCATCATTCATTGATATTCACATTAGTTCCCGTATTTGGACATTGACGAAGTTCAACACAAACACATGGTGAACCTAACATATTCACCAATTCTGTTATGTGCAGAATTCTAAGTAATGTTTACGTGTACAAATACAGAGATTGCAGTACTCCCCCTGACAATGCCTTTTTCTCTGGAAGGAAAGTGCCATCTTTGTTTAGGCATCACCCATGTTTACTGCTCCATGATACAGGTAGATGATACAGGTAGGTGTCATTTATTAAATGACACCAGACAGCAGTGGCCATGTAATCAGTAAAACCCTTTCTTACTTACATCAGACACATTCACCACGCCGATATGAGGGCGAGACAGGTCGATGCCAAACTTCTCTTCCCAGTAGGGGATCAGCTGAAAAGGAAAGAAGAGACAAGGGGAGCTTATTAAATGGTGCACTTAGGAACAAATTTCGCTCACGTCTCTCCCAGTCGGCCCCGGCATTCCCACACTCTGAGAGCATGCAGAGCTTGCCAAAAAACTGCCAAGGACATGCGGTCCAGCTATTGTCAACCGACTGCCACAGTTCTGTTGTCCTGCTTGCAGTTTAGCTAGAATGGAGCCTTTGTTGCCCCCACACCTCGGAGCCTTTGCCAGTCTCCGGAAAGAGATTGCAACTCATTCTGCTGTCATTTGCAGAGTGCTAATTATGTGGATTCATAACGATGAGGCCCTTGGTACCAAGTGATATAGTAATGAATTGTGCTGACACAGGTGAAATGGCTTTGAAGGTATTTTAGTATTTTTTTATTATCTGATGAGGATTTTAAGTGCATAGTGTTTTATGAATTGTGATGAGAAAGCTTGAAAACTGGCACTGCCTGGGCGCTCTTTTGTACTGGAACTCCTCAGATCTGCATGGGTTTGGTGCACTCAAAAATCCTGCATACATCACTTTCAGTATAGTTTACATAAGGGACAATTATAGTCATCTGTTGTGCTGCCAACGCGTTTCAAGGGCCCCAAGCACTTGCTTCCTCAGGGCTGATTGGTCTGATTTATCAAAGCTCTCCAAGATTGGAAAGGATAGACTATAATTGGTGAACCCGGTTGATCCAGGTTTGCTGTAACCTATAAGGAACGTTCCTAGCTCTAAGGAGATATCTAAAGACCACCACAACCCATTGCCTTCCACAAAGACACTGAGGCAATCTCCTTATGTTTCCCAAATGATGCAAAACTAAAAAAATAATTATTTTTACCAATGGGAAGTCCTCAGGGTCAATCCAGATAATGCTGAGGTCGGGGTTATCGGTATTGTCCTCTGCAACCTCCTTGATGATCTCCAAGAACTCATAACCATCTGTTTTGAAAAACAAAAAAATTAGACAACAAAATCATTTGAACATTTTAATATAAGAAATGTAAAAGTACCTCAAGACCATATTGTTTTTTGTTTTATAATGAAGTAGGGAAGACTTAGACCAGCCATTGTCAACCAGGGTTCTGTGGAAGTCTAAGGTTCCTCCAGAAGTTGGTGGAGGTTTCTTGAGCTGTGGATGATTGACCTTCCATAGTGGTGCCATCATGACAGCAGAGATCGTTTTATCTGTTTTTAGGTTTCCTCTGGGCTGACATATTGGGCCTGAGACTGGAGAAGACTAATATTGGAGAACCTGGCGTAGGGAAGAGGTAGACCAGCCATTCTCAACCCGGGCTCTGTGGAAGTCTAAGGTTCCTCCAAAGGTTGGTGGAGGTTCCTTGAGCTGTGGATGATTGACCTTCCATAGTAGTGCCAGCATGACAGCAAAGATCATTTTATCTGTCTTTAAGTGGCATTCAGACCACGGCTATAGATAGAACATTCCTTCATCTAACCTCTAATTTGAGGGACATTTTTCCTCCACTGACACCCAGTGAAACAGTTTAAGTAGATGTTTCTCAAGATCTGAAAATAATCTAATGGGTTCCTTTAGCGTAGAAAGTGTTGAGAAAGGCTGGCTTAGAACCTCCTTTAGATTTTTTCTGTATGTCATCTTCTGTAGATACAACAGCAATGGAGGGGAAATCCAATGGATGTCAAAAACAGATCATAAATTAGTCCAGAAGAAGGTCAGAGGTTAGAAGGAGATAGGAAGGAGCTTAGGAGAATGTCAGGAGCAAGCTAGAAGATTGTCAGAGGTCATAGGAAGGTAAAAAGAAGGTCAGAGGGAGTTTAGGAAGATGTCATAGGTTGGCCATAAAGTAGTCAGAAGAAGTTCAAGTGTCAGAAGAAGATAAGTAGTAGAAGGATGTCAGGAAAATGTCAGGAGCAAACTGAATGTCAGTGGTGAGAAGAAGGAAAGCTGCAAGTGTGTGGGAGATAAGTGGGAGCTTAGGGGAATGATAAGAACAGGCTATGAGAATGTCATAAGTTAGAAGAAGGTAAGAAGCAAGTCAGAGGGAGTTTAGGGGGGTGTTATACCTTGGTTAGAAAGAAGGTAAAAGAAAGTTACAGGTGAGGAGATAAACAGGAGCTGATGAAAATGCCAGGAGCAAGTTAGAAGAATGGCAGAGGTCAGAATGAGGAAGGATGCAGTTCAGAGGGAGTTTAGGAGGACGTTGGAAGGTCACTGGTCTGAAGGAAATAAGTAGGAGCTCAGCAGAAAGTCAGGAGCACACTGGATGAATGTCACAGGTCAGAAGAAGATAAGAAGCAGGTCAGCAGGAGTTTAAGGGGGTTTTATAAGTTGATCTGAAATAAGCTAGAAAAAAAGGTACAGGTCAGAAGAAGATAAGTAAGAGTTCCCGGGAATGCCAGAAGCAAGCTAGAAAAATGTCATTGGTCAGAAGAAGGTAATAAGCGGGTCAGAGAGAGTTTAGGAAGATATCATAAATTGGTTAGAAATAAGTTAGAAGAAAGTTACAGGTCAGTAGGAGGTAAGAAGAAGGTCAGAAGGAGTTTAGGAGGATGTCGAAAGTTGGTCAGAAAGTGGTCAGAAGAAGGTTATTGGTCAAAAGGAAATATGTAGCAGGTCAGGAGAATGCCAGGAGCAGGCTAGATGAATGTCATAGGTCAGAGAAAGGTAAGAAGCAGGTCACAGGGAGCCTAGCCATAAGATGGTCAGAAAGAAGTTAGAAAAAGGTCAGAAGAAAATCAGAAGTTTTTAGTTGTAAAACATATCGTAGAATCCAAAACATTACCAGGATCATCCTCTTCTGCGAAAGCAACAATGTGAATTCCATTCATGTCATCTTCCTACAAGGAAAAAAGAAAAATGTGTTATTAATAGCTCCCTTCAAAACAATCACACACACATATGGGGGTCTTCAGCTGCCCTGGGTTTGGGGTTTCATGGGTCACGGTGACGACTCCCTTTATCTGACTTATCTGAGGTTCCAATTAGACCAATCAAGCCTCAAAGCAGGCAGCATCTGCCTACCTAGAGTCAAGATAACCTAGAGTGCTCTGGGAATCCTTTGCCATATATGAAAGGTTTAGTGTAAACGAAAATTTGTATAGACGTAGGAAGCAAATTATATTAAAAGCATAACTAAAATTGTTAGACTTAAAAAACTTAACGTCAAACATTTGGTTTGATAATATTTTGGATGTGTGTGGGTGGGGGCCGGGCACATCTGCTTTCATTTCAAACCCCCTTATCCAGAAATACACAAAAATGCCATTATTCTTACCCAGGTCTCATACATGCTGTCTGGCCGCAGTTTCCTCAGTGTTGGTCTGAAACAAATATGAAAAGACAGATTACAGGGACAGTAACTAAAATATTCAACTCATTTTCAATATTCAATATTCAGGTTGTTTTATTATTTAATGGAGCCACAGTAGAAAAGTCTGATCCCTGGCAGCATCGTGCAGAGAAGGACCTTTGCTCTGCGTGGGGAATCAGTGGTCACTCTACAGAAGTCTGCCACACCCCCTGCTTGAAGAGACCAATAATTTAGCAATAAGCAAATCTTTTACTGTCAGCTGTGTGGCTGTGACTAAGCTGGGGTGTGGCAGATCTCTGCAGCAAAGAGGCCACTGCTTCCACACGCAAGAAGTCCTTACTTGCAGGAGGCTGGAATCGGACTGGCTTTTTTTTCACAGCTGCTTTCAAAAGGAAACAAACTGAAATGTATTTACCTGATTTCAGTTGAAAGTTTATTTTTTTTATCTATGAATTTTTTAATTAAAAATTGAATAAAAAAAATCACACAACTACTAGAAAAGTTTGACTGATTCAGTTAACAGGCGGGCATTTCTCTGTCATTCTTGTTTCTGAGCTGTTAAAGTTGCCAAGCTTTCTACTAAAAAATAATGTGATGCAGAGGAAAACAATACATATATTAGTGAAGAAAAGGGTGGGGAAGGGAGGGGAGGAAAAAAATGTATTTGCTTTTCTGGTGTAAAGGCCTCGCTGTCATGGCAACCATGGTGAACTGACAATCCCTAAGTGTATCTGTATTGCTGCACTTTCATGGCTGATCCTCAAAAGAAGGAGATGCTAAAGAGGGTCTCTTATCTGCTTTTAACCCTCAAGGGGTATTTCAAGGAGACAAGGTGACTATTTATATGGAGCCTAAAAAATATTTGTTTTTCCCTTTTGACTTTGAAACTAGGTGAGCAGATAAAGATATAATAGGTACCCTTTCAATGAGCTAAAACCACCCATTAAATAATTGTCCTAGGGCAACTGGTCATTGGCGCCCCCTTTAGGTTTGCAGTGGTGAAGCATCTATTCGTAGATCAGTTTCAGGTATGAGGGGTCGGGTGAATCCTCCTTTGCAGTGGCACTGGCCCAATGGGGCACCCATCTCTGTCACATGGTGGTGATAATAGGTGCCTCACCCCCATGTCAAGTTACTCTATGGGAATCTTTAGGCCAGTTGGAGAAGATTGGAGAAGACTATCATAGAAGAACCTGGAAGACTTAGTCCAGCCATTCTCAACCAGGGTTCTGTTGAACCCTATAGTTCCCGGCACTTGGCGTCTGCCCATCACCCATCACTATCACATGGCGAAGGTGAAAGGTTCCTCAGCCCTGCCAAGTTACTTTATGCGAGTCTGTAGGCCAGTTGGAGAAGACTATCACGGGAGAACCTGGGGTAGGGAAGACTTAGACCAGCCATTCTCAACCAGGGTTCTGTGAAGGTCTAAGGTTCTTTCAAATGTCCTTGAGCTGTGGATGATTTACCTTTGATATGCTGGCGCCAGCATGACACATGACATCATTTTATCTGGTATTAGGGTTCGTCAGGGCTGACATATTGGATCTGTTTTTTTAAAGCTCTCCAAGGCTGGAGAAGCCATTCTCAACCAGGGTTCTGTTGAACCCCAAGGTTCCTGGCACTTGGTGCTTGCACAATGGGGCTCCCATCACTGTCACATGAAGGTGGTGAAAGGTTCCTCAGCTCTGTCAAGTTACTTCATAAAAGTCTATAGCCCAGCCATTTTCAACCAGGGTTCCATGGCACTCTAGGGTTCCTACAGAGGTTACTAAAGGTTGTGGCCGACTGACCTCTTATTTGATGATACCTACATCTGGGGCCAGCACCACTTGGTAGAGCCAATGACATGACTATAATATCTATAAGGGTGGTATTCCAGCCACCTTTTTTTCCACTGGCTGCCATTTTTTTCCAATTAACTGACCAAAATTGGGTTTAGTAGGGGTTCCCTGAAAATGTTTTCAAGGGTTCATCAGGGGTCAAAAGCTTGAGAAAAGCTGCTCTAGCCAGAATCTGATTGGACAACTGAGAATGGCAGTCAATAGTCACACGTTTCTTTACTAAAGTCTTCCTGTTCTAGGGACAACCTTATCCCTTAATTCCTGTTATGCTGTCCTACACATAGGAAGTGAAATTAAATCTCCCCAACAATGAGACGAGTATTAACATTCCCAAACTTTTTAAAGGATATAGGAAGAGGCTCTGTTGATTTTTATTCTCAAGAGTGATATACCAGAGACCCGAGTAGGCTCAATATTCCTCATTAAATGTCAATCGCAATAAACTAATGCTTCATCCAAATCATCCCCAGCTGAATCATTTTAGGCCCTGATGAAGGTCCTTTAGTCCCCCCGAAATGTGTTGGTTTTAAAATACATTAGAATGAATCAACCATATCTATATAAAATAAATGGCTCCTAATAAAATCTCATAAATCACATCTCCTGACTTTGTTTTATTGAGGAGAAGTGTTGTCACCCCAGGCTAAACTCTTAAAGGAACATTACAACACCTCCCCCTCTCCTAATCCTTTACATTGGAAAGAGATTTTTTTTATAGTTGATACCCAGAAAAGCCGATGACATTGTTTACCATTTTAATTTACAACAAATAATTGAAAAGGATCAACAAATTATTGTTGACGTTCTGTAATTGCTGAAAAGGCTCTTAGTCTGAGTTGAGAAAATGAATGCAGCCGCCACTTGCAAGGACCAAGGAGCTGCATAGATTACATTTTTGTTCTTGGGTTCTAATATTCTTTAAAAGTAAATGGCCCCCTGGTAACAAATGGCCTGAGCAATCACTGGTAGTGAAGTCTGAAATACAGGTGAGGGATTGGCTAATTTCTCTGCAGTTATTCGGAACGCTGAGAACCCGATGACAGAATATGGCAAGTTGACCTCACTCCTGCAAATCAGGATAATGGCGCTTCTGTAACTTTTGATATTTTTTTTGGATAGTTTGAAACAAGGATGTGCAAGAGAAAAAAATAAATAAAGAGGACCTGTCATGAAAGAAATTGCTGCTTTTGCCAGGTCCAGGGCTGTAATCCTAAATTGGTCGCTGACCTCAAACAATTTTATTGGCTGAATGGGGAAGTGAGGTCCAATCGGACGCAATAAATAACTGATTGGATGCCAGTAAAGTGAACCTGTTCCTGTGTCTTTCATGGGCCCTATGGGGTCCCTTTTTAAAAATAATGCGGGGCCATTGGCATACAAAAGAATATTGAAAAACTGGTAATAAAAACTATATAAGAGGTGGAAAGAAATTTCTCAGACTTTCCTCTTCAGTCATGTTCGCAGCAGGAGCGGCACGTGGGCACTTCACGGGTTAAGTCAGCACGAGACAGAAAAACACATTATTTCAAACGTTTCTATGGCAGCTAAATTGTTTTTAACGGGCACCATGGCAACTGCACCAGCCATCACAACTGCCGCTCGACCCCTTGTCGGAGATGGGCAGATGATGCTGTGTGGCTTCCAACATCGCCAGCTAGCCAGAACAACACGCAGCTCGCTCTGAGAAATGTGGGCTTAACCCTCACGCCACCAGAGAGCTGGGCAACAGCTGCAAAATGCCAGGGGGGCTCCACTTATCAACCCCAACAACTGGACAATGTCTGCAGGGTTGAGATGCAAGCGGCGGCATAAAAGAGCATTAAAAATTGGGCTGCTGTGCAAATTATGAACGGTTCCCATTATTCTTTTGTTGAGTTTATGGGTCTGTACACCAGCTGTGCCCATTATCAGGGTTTACCACCATCCCTACACTGGGTTCCTGGGTTTGCACACCAGCTGTGCACAATATGAGGGATTACCACCTTCCCTACACTGGGTTCCTGGGTTTGTACACCTGCTGTGCCCATTATGAGGGTTTACCACCCCTACACTGGGTTCCTGGGGTTGTAGACCTGCTGTGCCCATTTTGAGGGTTTACCTTCCCTACACTGGGTTCCTGGATCTGTACACCAGCTGTGCCCAATATGAGGGCTTACGGTGGTAAGCCCTCATATTGGGCACAGCTTCCCTATACTGGGTTCCTGGGTTTGTACACCTGCTGTGCCCATTATGAGGGTTTACCACCCCTACACTGGGTTCCTGGGTTTGTACACCTGTCGAGCACAATATGAGGGATTACCACCATCCCTACACTGGGTTCCTGGGATTTGACACCTACTGTGCCCATTATGAGGGTTTACCACCATCTCTCCACTGGGTTCCTGGGTTTGTACACCTGCTGTGCCCATTATGAGGGTTCCCAACTTCCTACCATCCGTATATTGAGTTTCCAGTCTTCCCGCTTGCTGTGCTGATTATGTGGGGTTCCCACCATCCCTCCATTGAGTTCCCAGGTCTACATACCCACTTTGTTCATTATAAGAGGTTGTCATTATCCCTGTGCTGAGTTCCAGGGTCTGTGCACCTGCTGTGCCCATTATGAGGGTTTACCACCATTCTTGCATTGCGTTCCTGGGCCTGTCTACCTGGTGTAGCCCTTTTGAGGGGTTCCCAACTTTCCACCATCTCTGGACTGAGTTTCAAGTCTGCACGCCTGTTGTGCTCATTATGAGAGGTTTCTTACATCTCCGTGTTGAGTTCCCAGGTCTATAGACCTACTCTACCCAATTTGTGGGACTGTCAACATCCTTGTGCTGAGTTAAAGGGTCTATACACCTGCTGTGCCCATTATGAGGGTTACCCACCATTCATGCCCAGGTCTGTGCCCATTATGTGGCTCTCCCACCAACTGTGTCCTGAGTTACTGGATCTGTTTACCTGCTGTGCCCATTGTGAAGTGTTCCTACCATCCCTGTGCCTGTACTCCTGATTCTCATTATGAGGGGTCCCACTAAGTCACATAGAGTTCCCAGGTCTGCACACCAGCTGTGCTCAATATGAGGGCTATCCACCATTGTTTGGGTTCCTAGTTCTGGGCCTATTATGGTGGGCTCCCACCATATTTGTCCTGAGTTCCTGGGTCTGTACATCTGCTGTGCCTATTATGGGGGTTACCCACCATTTATGCTGCATTTATAATTTGTAAATGTAGAGGAAGTACCAAGAGGAGCTTGAACATGAAGGTGGGTTGGAATGCTCCCAGATGGACAGAACTTGGGAATTACGGCTGGAAGATTTCCCTGTGAGAACATCCAAGACATAAAAGAAGCCAGGAGCTGAGGAATTTCTTGGACCCTTGAGTATGATTCTTACAACCATTCACCACCCTGAAAAAGAGAGATTCATGATGTCTACCGACCTCTTGTGCTCATGCAGGAAGTCCACAATCTCCTTTTCGCTGTTGGGTTTGTCGGGGATAGTGACGGGCTCATCATGGAAAGGCTCGTAGTAGTCAATCTCATTCAGCTTCAAGGTCAACTTCTTGGCAACCTGATGACAAACAAAATAAACAGTGAGGAGCCATCACTAAAATTTATCATGCATTTCCAATCAGAACTGAAATTTCATTGTTCTAAAGCCAGCGAATAGCAAAACAGACTAATCGTTTCTCAGGGGCGGTCCTATTGAACTCTTAGACCTGCCCACCTGCCTTATTGGCCCCACCCTGGAGGTTCATTTTTCTTAACTGTATACTAAAATCACTTTACAAAAATGTGTGTACCTAAAAAAAAATTTGAGGACACGTCAAAAGAATGTTTTTTTTTCAAGGCAAACTGCTTAGACTGAGCAAATGGTTAACTGTTCAGACGCACACTGCCTGTTGATCGTCTTGTTCACTGAGTTTAGAAGTCACATCTTCTTCAATATCAGCAACTCCTGCCTCTAAAACACCCACGGCAGAAATCAATTTGGATGCGCCGGAGCAATTAAATCTGTTTATTGCGCTCATGATGCTGATATTAGGAGTAACTCACGAGGGCGGCCTGTCGGTTTTATTGTTTTGCTTTTTCTACGACAGCATGCGTCACAATGATGGGCTGCTCTCCCGGTCCTATAACCCTTTATGAGGGCTGCTGTGAAATTGACAAACTTGTGTGATGACTTGTGGGAAGAAGAATTTGTAATGTTGAAGATTCAGTAGCTGCCACATCATTGCGACAAATATGAGAACAGAGGAGGCCCTGTTCTTGTCTAGCTTGGGGCTTTGCTGTACGTTACATACTCTGGTTCTGCATTTCATACACTGGTCTGTGCCCTCTTATTTGATGATCCCTTTATGGTTCTGGGGCCAACACCACTTAGTAGTTCCCGCTGCGTGACTCCAATAATGTTTTACTTATCTATAAAAGTGCTATTCCAACCACCACTCTAGGGGGCACTCTTTACATTGGTCACCAATTTCTAATTAACTGTCCAAAAGTTGGTTTTAGTTAGGGTTCCCTGAGAGCTGAAAATGATTTCCAGGGTTCCCCAGGGTATGCTATGTACAATGTGCAGTATGCTTTATAACCTGTACAGCATCCCTCTGTACAACTTTTTGTACGTTACATATCCTGACTATTGTACCCTGTGTATTGTGCTGTATGTTACATACTCAATATTTATAGTACAGTGTAAGCTACAATACTTTGCATGCAAAATACAGCGGACCACTGCTCTGTGTACATTTTGCTTTATGTTATATACTTTGGACCACTGTGTTCTGCATACTGTTACATAGCCTAAACAACTGCAATCTGCAGACTGTGTTATACATTACATTCCTCAAGCTGCTGCTGTGCTATACCTCACATTTACTAAACTATTACAGTCGAAGTTCTTTGTTGTAAATTTATACCAAGATACATTTTTGAGGATGGATATCTCTGGTGCAGCACTCTTACCTTTGGGTCAAAGGTGGCAAATAATGGGATGTATGGGTGGAACTCTTCTGCAGCATCTTCATAAGCCTTGTAATCTGCAAGAAAACAAAAAAGAAATAAGGAAAAAGTAATATTTACTGTGCTGTACCTTACATAGTTTAGACTGCTGTATGCTGTATTATACATTACATACCCTGGCCTTGTATATTTAAAGTGCTGTGTTGTTCATTACATACCTTGGCCCGTTACAATCTGTATGATCTGAACTATATTAGATACCCTGGCTTTTTCAATTTCAATGCTGTGCTGTATATTACATACAATGGACTCTCTGTATGCTGCAATATATTTTACATACCCTGACCTGTTACTATTGATGTGCTTTGTTGTACCTTACCTGCCTTAGTCTAATAAAATCTAAATGTTATGCAGCATATTACATACCTTGATCTATTACAATGTCTGTGCTGTGCTGTATTGTACATTTATGGAATGCTGCTCTCTCTATGCTTTGTTGTACATTACATACCCTGATCTAATACCATCTCTGTGCTGTGCTGTATAGTACATGCTATGGACTGCTGCCCTGTGTATGCTGTATTATATATTACATACCCTATCCTATTACAATCTATATCTGGTGCTATATATTACATACCCTGACCTGTTACAATCTACATGCTGTGCTGTACATTACATACCCTGTCCTATTAC
>NC_092869.1:3628883-3629664 GCF_032062135.1 Pyxicephalus adspersus
TGACCTGTTACAATCTACATGCTGTGCTGTACATTACATACCTTGTCCTATTACAATCTATATCCTGTGCTGTATATTACATACACTGACCTGTTACAATCTACATGCTGTGCTGTATATTACATACCTTGTCCTATTACAATCTATATCTGGTGCTGTATATTACATACCCTGACCAGTTACAATTTACATGCTGTGCTGTATATTACATACCTTGTCCTATTACAATCTACATGCTGTGCTGTACATTACATACCTTGTCCTATTACAATTTATATCCTGTGCTGTATATTACATACACTGACCTGTTACAATCTATATCCTGTGCTGTATATTACATACACTGACCTGTTACAATCTACATGCTGTGCTGTACATACCATACTTGTCCTATTACAATCTGTATACTCTGCACTACATTACATAACCTAAGCTATTACTATCTCTGTGCTGTGCTGTATAGTACATGCTATGGACTGCTGCCCTGTGTATGCTGTATTATATATTACATACCCTGACCTATTACTATCCATATCTTGTGCTGTATATTATATACACTGACCAGTTACAATCTACATGCTGTGCTGTACATTACATACCTTGTCCTATTACAATCTATATCCTGTGCTGTATATTACATACCTTGTCCTATTACAATCTATATCCTGTGCTGTATATTACATACACTGACCTGTTACAATCTACATGCTGTGCTGTACATACCATACTTGTCCTATTAGAATCTATATCCTGTGCTGTATATTACATACCCTGACCTGTT
>NC_092869.1:3629747-3638633 GCF_032062135.1 Pyxicephalus adspersus
TGTATACTCTGCACTACATTACATAACCTAAGCTATTACGATCTCTGTGCTGTGCTGTATAGTACATGCTTTGGACTGCTGCTCTTTGTATGCTGTATTATATATTATTTACCCTAGCCTGTTACAAATAATGTGTTGTGCTGTACATTCCATACCTTGGCCTATTACAATTTATATCCTGTGCTGTATATTACATACACTGACCTGTTACAATCTACATGCTGTGCTGTACATTCCATACCTTGGCCTATTACAATCCCAATGCTGAGCAGCATATTAGATATCCTGGCCTGGTAAAGTCGATGTATTGTCCTGTACGTTACATAATTTGGACTGCTGCAGCCTGTATCTGTATGCTGTGTTGTACATTACATACTTGGTCTATTCCAATGTATATGTTATGCAGTATAATACACTTATTGGCCTTTTACAATCTGTATGCTGTGCTGCATATTGCATATATGGACTGCTGCACTCTTTATGCTATACGGTACATACTCCTGGCATCTACATTCTATATAGTGTGCTGCATGTTTCATTGTCTGGACCACTGGAGGTGGGCAGGAGAGTGGGCACAGTGCTTTCCTGTTGGAGTTGTCCTTTAGGCCATGAGCCCAGCAATCCAGATGATAAGAAGATTGTCCCTGTGCTGTGTCCCTGTGCTGCGGTGACTAAAGTCGCTGTCACCTCCCTCTCACCCGATTCATCACAGATAAGGCCGGTCCAGGCAGAGACCATTCATCCATTTCGTTTTAAATTTAGTAACATTTCAATGAGGCTGCTGAATTATAAAGCGTGGGGGGGGGGGGGGGTGCCGCGTCAGCACCTCGCCACCTTATCGTAGCACTTCATATGTCAGAGCATTATACCAAATTATTAATGTGCTTGAAGCTGGGTGTGAAAGCGTGAAGTGACTCACAGGCACTGGGGACTGCTGGAGAAACTAATTGGCACGTCTGAAGAAATAAAAATAGATAAAATAAAAAAAAGGCTGACAGGTGAGCTCACTAACTAAAAGCGTGCTACAAAACATTGTGCTGTAAAGAACTTTTAGAACTAAAAGCTTTTTTATGTGCTGATCAAATTTTGTCAAATTTGTATTGGTGGTGGTGAAGCTTCCTGTAATGAAGACCTGTGGCCGCTGCTCACTCTCAACAGGCAGAGTGCCTGGTCGTATCTCCGCCCCTTCTGTATTTGTCTGCAGGCAGCCTGCAGTGGGTGGGGCTTCAAGGCCCCTCCCACAGCTCTACTCTCTGCACAAACTTTACACAGCACACCAAGGAGGTCCCTGCTTATTTTAAAAGTAGCAATTTGGATTTCCAATCCATTTAATGCTATAAAAATGCCTTTTGACTGCTGAGGAATTGATCTAAATAAAAGTTTTTAGCTTTTAGAAACATTCACACATCGGTCTCCACGTTTTATATCATGGGGTCCTCAGTCTGGCGTTTCATCCGAGAGGGCACATCTAGTAAATGGTTACAACGTGACGCATGGCAGCGCTCGCCCCATCTTGTTGTTGGAGTAGTTACCAGTCACGCCGCAGCTTACCCATTAGTCAGCTTAGATGCTCACTTGTCATGATTGTGTGGTTCTGGGAGCGGTAAACATATGCAAATATGCGAGGATTAATCTAGCACGCAGCTAACGCCGCAGCTTGATGTAGGCAAGAAGAAAACTAATATTTCCAGTGGGTGGGCTGCGAGATATACAACGCGGAAGATTAAAGGGCCAATAACTGGAAATGATGCGCGGTGTCTGTAGAAGGAAAATGTATCAAAGGAAATTTTAGATAGGAGTGTAGGGATCACTATATCAGTCATAGCAACTACTACGGGGCCCGAACCCAGAGGGCCCAGGGGTAGTAAAGTCTGCTTGGTGATTGGAAGGGAAATTCTTCCATCCCCTTCTGGAGCAACAGCGGGCACAAAGAGGGGGTACTAGAATGAGGTGGGCATTCAAAATTGTGCTACGGGACCCAGGGATTCCTAACAGTTTCTTTGTTGCCTTAATTTTTACCCTAACTTTTGGGGACATGTCTCCAAGGATAGGAAGTAAAGGGTTATCTCCCCGATGCTAGCTTTGGGTCCATTGGGGAGATAAGCCTTCACTTCCTGTCCTGAAATACTACTGGAAGTAAGGGAAAATCTCTCCAAAATTAAGGTGAAATTTTGCAAATGTACGAGGTTATAGGCTCATATAGGTTCCCAAAAATATACTTTTGTGGAGCTCAGCATGACCTCCTCAGAGCTCCCTATTTATATAATTCCTTTATGTTATATATACCCATAGCCGCCATTATTGGGGACAAGGGGTACTTCTGTTCCGGACCCCAATAAAGAGCTAGACTTGGTAAATGATGGAAATGTAAGAAATAGGGGAGGCGGCCCAGTAAATTTTCCCAGGAAATTTCTAATGGCGGCTCTGTATATATTGTTTTAATACCACAAGTTTTTGGAGCTGTGAATATTTCACTGGTTTTTCACCCCTTTGCATGCCACATTGGCCCCATATTCACCCAACGTCACGTTCCATTGTCCAAGAGTTCCTCTTCTTTTAACGAACCAATAACAGGTGTCACCAATTTTATATGAAGGCCAATGTTACATTTGCTGACCCCCCCGCCAGGTAGCACATAAATGGGGCACCACAATTGTAGGTGCTTTCCCTTAGACACAATAACGCGTCTCCAGTTTATGCGGCTTGGCTGTGTGGCCCTTTACCGAGTTATCTCACGAGATCGATCCTAGCTGAGAGACAATCTTTATTAACAGGCAGAGTAAACAAAGAGCTGCAGCGGGGGGTGGGGAGCGCGGCGGCACCCGCCTGCTCGTGCTGCGGAAGCATGTTTTGTGTGCCATCTGAAAAGAACCTAACCGGCTATTTGCTGACTCCATAAATCCCTTAATACCCAGCTTCTTTTTACATGGGCTACACAAATAGGTAATTAACCCTTATAGGGGTAAAATTGTGGGAATATTGGTCCGAATCGCAGAGCCTGGTCCTGTTAAGTAAATTTTACTGAGACCGCGCTGGGCTCCCATTGCTTTAGGACCCCCTTTGCTTTAAGGCCCACTTTGCTTTAGTGTCCCCTTTGCTTTACTGCCCCATAGCAGTTGCATGGGGCCTGCTATGACTACAGAATGGCTCTTGGCTACCTCTGCCATTTGGGGCCCATGATGCCAGTTAACTGGCATGGCTATGGTACCACCCATTCCATACAGCCTGGTGACCTGACTTTTCTTTGCTGCAGTTATGCAATAGAGCCTGGTCACCCTCCTCCCCCAAATTGTGATTGGACAGTGGAAGAAGAACAGAATACTGAGCCATCTCTCTGCTCTTATTTAATATCTAATGTATTGGAAAATTCCATAATCATCAATCCGACCAAAGGAGAAACTTGTCCTGGTGGTAGGACACTTCCTGTTGTATTTCTAGGACAAGAAGTGGGGGATAATCCTCTACAAGGATGAAGACAGCACTGATCTGGGACCATTCATTGTGAATGGCAGCCTAACACTCAATGCAATCGAATGTACCGCAATGCATGGCACCCTATTTGATAATATGGCAGCCTATTGATAATACTTAATGCATGGGTGCCATGCATGCCAGTTCAGGGCATTGGTGTATAAGTGGGCCCCGCTCATTGAGGAACCATGAAAGAAAAGAATGTACCTCCAAATTGCATGAACACCCCAATGCTAATTTAGAGGTGTGGATGAGTCCCAAAATGAATGAAATTGGTGGAGTGGCCATTTAAACCTTCGTTAGCATTGCACTTGGTTGTGTTTGCCCGGCCGGCATGCTCTATCCTCCAGCTCAGTCTCTATTGTGCGGGGGATCTGCTGTGAATCCTGATATAATCTACATTCATCCCCTGATTGAAAATTCCTCTGACAGTCCAGACAAAAAAAAACTGCAGTCAGCTTTTTATGTGGCTCTCTTTTTAACTCTTTATTCTGATACTGATGAATATTTTATAGAACATTGAATCTGGTTACATAACATAACCCCAATGGTGTCACTGATTTAAGGCTGACTGGCACACAAGTGGCATAGACTCCCCAAGTGCCCTGGGGTTCAGAGGGGTCCGGTAAGCTAATGGTTTGCCCATCGAAATCATTGGTTTGCCTTCTACTTCCTTTCATGCAAAGCAATCGGTTATTGAGATTGTCCATCATGCTGGGTGCAGAATTTGGGAGGGGTAGCCCAGCCCTTGCCTGTTTGGAGGGTCCTGATGAACCTTTATACAGGAACCTGAGGGTATGTTAAGTGAAAGTACATTTGTTTTAGGATAACCATGTGAATATGTATTGTATCTACAGTTATTAGAGGCTGGGCCCATGTTTATAATGGAGGTTTAAGGTTCTGGGTCAAGCTGGGGTTCAAGGTTTTATGAGGAGGATTAAGCAAAGCAAATTGGAGTTATGGTTGAGGTTTATAGTTAGGTAGGTAAGGGTTTATATTTGTGAATTTATAGAATGAGGATTTAAAATTATGTCAAGGGTTTGAAGGCTGAAGGGAGTTTGAAATTAGGTATTGGCATAGGGTTAGTGGTAGATAAGGTTTAGGTTTTAGGTTGGGCCATATTCTTAAACTAGGGGTTAGGGATAGGGTCTTAGGGATAGGGGGATAGGGATAGGTTCTAAGGGTTAAGTTAGTGCCTGACATTTGAGGTGGAAGGAGGTATAGAGTTATTTGTAGATGTTTAGGTTTGGGGTTTAAGATTAGTGGTTAATGTTGAGGATTGGGATATATGGTTGAAGGATAGTGGTTATTGGGTCAACTATAAATGTTTAAGGTTGGGGTATAGAGTGGTGGTTAATGTTAAAGATTGAGGAGTAGTCTTGGGGTTACTTGTAGTTGTTTATAGGGGGGGAAGTTTAGTAGCCATAGATGATTTGGGTTGGGGTATAGGATTGGTGGTTAATGTTAAGGATTGAGGTATAGGGTGGGAGTTAGCTGTATATGTTTAGGGTCGGGGTATAGGGTTATCTGTAGATGTTTAGGGTTGGGGTATATGGTTATCCGTAGATGCTTTTGGTTAGAGGTTAAAGTATAGGTTTCGTAAAAATAAATTCTCATTCGGGATCTCGAATTTGGCTACGGATTTGAGTACCATATTACGGCTTCATATAACGGATCGCATTTTCGTAATCTACTTATGGATCGGGGGATGAGGTTAGGGGTTACTGTTGAGGAATGAGGTATAGGGTTGGAGTTAGCTGTAGATGTTGGGGGTTGAGGTACAGGGTTACTCATAGATGTTTAGGGTTGAGGTAAAAGGTTGTGTTAAGAGTAGATGTTTAGGGTTGTGGTAGAAAGTAGTTAGTAATCTTTAGGGTTGAGGTATAGGCTTGGATAAGCTGTAGATGTTGAGGGTTGAGATAAATGGTTAGGTTATCTGTAGATGTTTAGGGTTGGGGTATAATGTTAGTGGTTAATGTTAAGGATTGGAGTATAGGCTTGGAGTTAGCTGTAGATGTTGAGGGTTGGGGGTTGATGTACAGCAGGGGTGCCCACACTTTTTTGGCTTGTGAGCTACTTTTAAAATGACCAAGTCAAAATAATCCTTCAACAATAAAAACTTGGACTTATTAACTCCTGTGCGGGGTAGAGTTTATTTTGAAAGGCAGGGCTTCATGATCCACTCGGGTTGCCTTTGAGATCTACGTGATCCACATGTTGGGCATCCCTGATGTACATGGTTAGAGTTACCCATAAATGTTTAGGGTTGAGGTATAGGGTTGAGTTAACAGTAGATGTTTAGGGTTGCGGTAGAAAGTAGTTAGTAATGTTTAGGTTTGAAGTATAGGGTTGGAGTAAGCTGTAGATGTTGAGGTAAAGGGTTGGAGTTAGCTGTAGATGTTTAGGGTTGGGGTATAATGTTAGTGGGTAATGTTTAGGATTGGGGTATAGGGTTGGAGTTAGCTGTAGATGTTTAGGGTTGGGGTATAATGTTAAGGGTTGGGGTTTAGAGTTGGAGTTACCAGTCGATGTTTAGGGTTGGGGTGGAAAGTAGTAATGTTTAGGTTTAAAGTATAGGGTTGAGTTATCTGTAGATGTTTAGGGTTGAGGTATAATGTTAAGGATTGGGGTAAAGGGTTGGAGTTACCAATGGATGTTTAGGGTTGGGGTATATTGTTAGTGGTTAAAGTTAAGAATTGGGGTAAAAGGTTGGAGTTAACAGTAGATGTTTAGGGTTGGGGTATATTGTTAGTGGTTAATGTTTAGGATTGGGGTATAGGGTTGGAGTTAGCTGTAGATGTTGAGGGATGGGGGTTGATGTACACGGTTAGAGTTACCCATAGATGTTTAGGGTTAAGGTATAGGGTTGGAGTTTGCTGTAGAAGTTTGGGGTTGAAATATTTGGTTGGGATAACAGTAGATGTTTAGGGTTGGGGTTTCGGGTTAGGCGGTAATGTTGAGGATGGGGGTATAGGGTTGGAGTTAAGTAGATGTTGAGGGTTAACATTATATGGACCATAAATGTCACTGCCACATCCATATCAGTAACAAAAATATTCAAGTAAAGGTTATTAAATCTGAAACATTTGTGCCCAAAACATTTGTGTTGCTCCTGTGACAGATAAGGCTCTGTTCCAGTTTTCACATGCGGTGATGTACTGTCTGGAATCGCACTCTACATGTGGTCTTTAGAGAAGTAACATCAAACAGATTCGGAAGGGATCTGCAGGCGGTACAATCTCTAAATAGCAGAGAACATGAGTTTTTTTTTTCATATTTATTGACAGCGGCACAAATAATGAACAAAGTTTTTTCACGCTATCTTCCTTTAGTCTCACATCATTTATATTTCACTATGTGATACCACTGAAAGCTGGGTACTTACGTTCGGAATCTTCGTTCTTGAAGTATCCAATAAGTTTGGGCTCGTCGTCAATGTTCTCAAAGGCAGCAAGTTCATGGCTTCCATCAATAAACTCTACTGGGTCCTCGAGTACCTGCAAAATAAGAGGTTCACCTAGTTATACACAGGCAGGTAAGGGGTGCGTGGCAAAGATGGGAGGCTAAACCAGCTTGGTAAAGGCCAACTCTACACCATAACTATTTTTGTCCCTCCATTTCCAATTTTTTTTCCTGTCTCAGGAAGTGAATGTAAATCCCCCACTATAAATTCATCCTTACTCAATAGAGAATGCAGATAGGTGAATCATACCTTTACTAAAAATGTGGAAGGGGCAGAGACAGGAACTACTAGTAAAACCCTAAAGGTCTACAAAAAGTTAACTATGGTTGATTCAAAGGTGTAGAAGTTGACTATGGTTGACTCAACCCACCAATGCCCTTTTGGGTTGTCTCATCATTCTAAAAAAATATTATGCAAAGGTTCTCCTTCTGACCCAAACACATATTTTTAATCAAGGTCATGTGATTCTCAGGACTGAAACTGTACAGAAAAAATATTGCAGGCTCAGAAAATAAAGTTGAGGACAATCAATAAAAACCCAACGCGTTTGAAAAAAATACTTTTATAGGCAAAGAGTTTCCCTTTAACAGAAGATATTTGGCATTAACAGGCTCTGCGTTGTTTTTGGAAGACATGTCTGCATCCTCAGGAATGGGATTTTACTCGTCAGATGTCCCCCGCACAATCTTTTCAGATTTAGCCTGCATTCGGGAGGTGTAATTGGGGTCAGATGGGACTTAATTCTGTAAACACGGGCAGATTTACAGTCTCTGCCAGGCGGAGTGTGTCCTTTTTAAATAATGCTGCTGATAATGAGCGGTGGGAGGAATCTTAATTATCAAAAAAAGATATTAGAGCTGCTATGGCATGGAGGGTTTGGGATGGAAAGATGAAATTTGTTGTCTTATACCTGTGGATTAATAGTCTGTGTTCCCAGCAGGAGATAGAGCCCCCCATCACTAAACTAATGTATATTCTGCCAGCCCCCCTTCCCCCATCTATCCAGGATCTGGGCGCTTAGTGCCAACCTGCTACTGATGTCTCCTGCCAGCCCTGGGAATGTCACATATCTCATGCCTCCTGATTCATCTCTGTCCAGCTGTCTCTTCTAGGTCTTTAATCTGTCTCTTTTCTAGCTTGTTTATAGGTGTCATATCTGTCACTCTCTTCTCTCTCTTCCTTTTCCTGTACCCCTTCTTCTTTGTCCCTCCCTCTTCTCTGTTCCCTTTTCTTTCCTATCTTTTCCCTTTTCTCTTTATTTCCTATTGTTCTCTATCTCATCCCTTTTCTCTTTATTTCCTAATGTTCTCTATCTTTTCCCTTTTCTCTTCTTTCTCCCCCTATCCTCTGCTCTCTCTCTCTTCTCATTTATATCTTTCTCTGTGCTCTCTCTTCCTTTTCCTCTGCCCCTTCTTTGTTTCTCCCTCCCTCTTCTCTTTTCTGTCTTTCACTTTATTTATGTCTCTCTCTCTCTTCATTCCACTATCCTCTTCTTTTTCCTTATGCTCTGCTCTCTATTTTCTATTTGTTTTTGTCTCTCTCTTCCTTTTCCCTCCTCCCTCTTCTCTTCTCTTCTCTTCTCTGCAAATTCTCTGCTCTCTCTTTTTCTACCCTCTCATTTTCTATTTCTCTTCTCTTGTCTTTTTCCTCCCTCTTCTGTTCTTCTCTCTTCTCCTCTCCCTCACTTTCCCTCTAGTTGTTTCTTTTTCCTCCTTCCCTACTCTTCCCTTCTCTTTTCTCTTCTCATCTGTTTCCTTTTCTCCTCATCTCTCTCTTTTTTCTTTTTCTAAGCCCCCCCCCCACTTTCACTTTGTTCTTCTCTTTCTCCCTCTTTCTTTTCTTTTTTTTTCTTTCTCTTCCTTTTCTTTTCTCCCTTCTCTTTGGCTCCCAGTCCTTCCTTTTCTCCTCTCCTCTTTTTTGTTTCTGATCTCTGACATATATCTGCTTCCTTC
>NC_092869.1:3638835-3663073 GCF_032062135.1 Pyxicephalus adspersus
CTTTGCATCTCCTCTGTCCTTCCTCTGCCCCTCTCATCTTCTTTGTTCTCTGTCTTATCTCTGCCTCTCCTCCCCATCCTAATGTTTCTCCTTTTTCTTTTCTTCTCTCACTTTTCTCTTCTTGCTATTGTTGCTGAGCCTACATCTGTCTTTCTTTGTCTCTTGCCCCTTTATTCTCTATTTCTGTCTAAACTTTTTATATCAATTTACGGGAACCAAAGACTTTCATCACATAAGTGGAAGACTTATTTCGAGAAACAAGACAAACAATTTATATTAAAAAAGGGGAAACAATGACTTACTGTACATTACTTTCATCACGTATGGAGAAATCTGCCACATTATATAGAGTAGGAGGAAGCCGATGATTTATTTAGAAGCAAAGCAGAAGCAAGCCATGTACATGTGTATAGCCAGAGATTTGTGGGAAGAGGACCTTTACACCAACCTATATGATCCTCCTTCAAATGATTGACTTCACCCTGACCTCAACCCTACTGAACACCTCTTGGATGAAATGGAACTTGTTTTTTTCACAAATGGTCACAAATTCCCACTGGCACCCTCCAAAATGCTGTGGAAATCCTTCCCAGAAGAATGGAAGCCATTCGAACCACAAAGGTGGACAACTCCATAATAATGGCCTTTTGATGGGGTGGGCAGACAAGGGGTAACTCTATCAAACTGGCCACGAGAGAAGGGACAACTTCATAATAAAGGCCATGGAGGGTAGGGAGAATGACTTTATATTATTGCCCATAAGGGATTAAAGGGCAATTCTATATTAACAGTCAAGGACAGGGGAGTGGGGTGACGATGCAACTCTATATTATTGGCTGTGAGGGTAGAGGGGTCAATTCAATTTGTATAGCCAGGGTGGGGTAGGGGACAATTGCATATTAACGGCCATGGGGGTTGAATTGTCAGCTGTGCAATATTGGCCACAAAAGATGAAGAGATGACTTCATATTAATGGCCAACTTCAAAAATTGATATTTTATTATATTAATAGGCATGAGAATGGGACAACTCCATAAAGTAATAACCATGGTGGGGGAGTGAGAGGACAACTCCATACCATTGCCAATGGCAAGATGAGAAGACAACTCCAAACTATTGGCCATGGGGGATTAAAAATTCATATTCACATTTTTTGATTATGATAGGGCAAGGCAACAACTACAAATAAACGGCTATGGGGGTTGAGAGGACAACTCCATATTATTGCAAATGGCGAGGTGAGGGGATGACACTAAACTAATAGGCATGAAGATAGGAGAACACCTTCAAACTAACCATGGTGGGATAGGAAGACAACTCCAAATTATTGGCCATGGGGGGTGGGAGTACAACTTTTGATCATGGTAGGCAGGGAGACAACTTCACATTAAAAGCTAGGAGGTGGGGAGGATGGGGAGGAGAGGCAGACATCTTCAAACTCCACACTGATAGGCATGAAGATGAGAGGACAAGTCCATATTATTGACTATTGTGGGATACGGGGACAACTTCAAATAATAGCCATGGGGGGGTTGGAGGACAACTCGGGTAAGTAATGGGCATGGTGGGAGGGGGTGGATCAAGGTAGGGCAAGGAGACAACTAAGGGGTGAGGAGACAACTTCATATTTTTGATTATGGAGCTATTAGGAGACAACATCAAATGCCCAAGGGGTGAGCAGACAAATCCATATTAATGGTCATGATTTTGGAATGGTATGCCCATCAAGCCCCTACTGGTGCAATGGTCAGGTGACCACCATTTGGCCATTTAGGATACGTCATGAATGGAGGAGCCATGGTAGAACCATCCAGTAGGGCCAAACTAGGCTGTATCCATAACTTACATCAAGTAAGAATTCCACCAAGGTGTCGGCCGCGAACTCTCCATCATACTCAATAACTTCATCATCCTTAAACACGTAGATACTGTCTTCTTCATCCAGTCCTTAAAAAAACAAAATGGCGGACAGTTGTCATTCCAGTGTGGTCATTTATTCTGCAGATCAATCATCAGATCACAATGATGAAGCTAATCTAGAGGGTCACCAAAGAAACCTAATTTTCACATTTTTCGTTTGGAAACGTCATTAAGGAGCTCAACGTTGTCACTTTCATAGGTTTAAGGAGGAATTATCAATTTGAGGTGTCAAATTTTTATCATATACACTTCCTGTGTGGTCACCAGGACAGGAAGTATGGTCAAATCCCCCCTGTAAGGACACAAGTGAAAAGGTTTAAGCCTGGCCATTCTGACATTCACCTTTCTCTGGCACATTTTCTATATTAGCTCCTCGATTCACTCTGCCGTCTGCTTGTATTTATGTGAAATACAAATCGCCCATCTGACAGAAATATTTTACTCAGCAATAAATCGCCGTCAGATGTCCCGGAGACAAAGCAGGCCGGGCTACCGGGAATCACTCAAGCTGTTTGCAATCTGTAAGGGAAATTTCAACAAGTTCTCGGCGAGTACTCATTTGTAACGTTGTTCTAAGAGATTCTTTGCAAGGTTTTCATATGGGTTATTTGTTTGCTGTTTCATATTTCTATGGCTAGCTTTTACATGTAAGTGTTCATCCGCTCCCTCTAGTGGTCATTTGTATTTTTGGTGCCTGTTGATATTATGAACAGATTTTGCTGCTATATGTGCACAGAACCTTACACAAAAATAAAGTGTAAAAAAAAAAAATAATGCACACTGGTACGATTATTTATAGCCAGTCAATGACTAACTACCGGGTGTATATGCAGAAATGTGAATCTGAGTTTCTATGTCTAGTCACATGTGTCCTCATGGTTTGACAGACTGGGGGAGGGTCCAGGACATCCTGGGCTCCCAGGAAGTGGGTGAATGATGGTGATCATCAGACTGATGACATCTAGTGGCTGCACAAAGTACTGCAGGTTAATTCTCTAGATTGAAGGAGAAAATTGCAGCAAAAGCTGATTTTTTAGTTTTATCTTTTTATGATCTTTGATTTATCTTGTTATTTGTGGTTGAAGCATTAAGTTGTCCTTTAATTATTGATTGCTGCCCCCCACAATCCAGATCTAAAAGGCCAAAAGATTTACTAAAAGCGTTTAGTCCGTTCATTAATGAGCCAAAAAGCCATCCAGTAGCGTGCTGTGATCCTGTTTTTTCTCATTTCCTTGCACTGGATTGGGTATTCTTTCCTAGGTGAATTTTGACGACTCTCCCTAGGCTAAGTGAATCATCCCTGGCCAACCATTCACTTTTTCTAAAAACTTTTTACTAAACTCCAATGAGCCAGAACCAGAACACCAGGAAGGGGGTACCCTCCAATGAAGACAGCCATTCCACTGACAGCCGACATGGCGCCAACATCTTCAGTAGCCTAGCACAGAGCCCATACTCACATATTTATGAATCCGTGAATCTGACATTCATCAAAACATTTTCTGGTGGACAATCTTCCATGTGTTGGCTGATTCTCCACCAAAGAATGTTTCAGTGAATCAGTTATCCCTAAGAACAGCCTACAATCTAATACCCCTAACATAGTCCGGGGTCAATTTGGAGGAAGACGAACAGCATGTTTTTGGGATCCTGGGGGCAATCCAGAAAAGAGAACATACAAACTCCATGTGGATAGTGGCCATCCGCACAACTGCGGTGAATCTCTGGTGAATCAGCCACAGTATACGTGAGCTCTGTAGCCCCTAGAGGAGTCCAAGAAACAAATAACTTTAGTATTTTTCTGATTAGTTACAAAGTATCATCTCAGAATAAAATAAGTTGGGTCACCCAGGTAACTGGCTACAAATGATTTTACCCGGGAAGCGTCCACTCCTACGCACAGCTTATGGCAGCCACTCACCTCTTGTCTCTAATTACCAGCTGCCTAGAGAAATAATTACCTGACCGTCAAACCAGATGCTCTCACAAAACGCAAGCGCCTTTCACAAACTCATTTATTAAAGGGGCCCTTGGTACAGTAACTTTATTTTTGGAGGGTTACTTGCCGAGTGTCTGAGTTTCACCTCCTTAAAAAGAACCGGTCACTAATTCTGTATGAATGAATTGTGGATGTGTCACAATATACACGGACAGTCTTGTATTTCAGGAAAGCTCCGCCTTTTATTAAACTACACTTAAACTCCTTAGACTGGGGTGATGCTCAAAGTTTGCTGCAGGAAAGAAGGGCATTTTCTTAGTCTCTTTTCTTGGGTGCCTCTAATGTCCTGTAGGGGTAAGGGATGGGGCCGAGTTAGTAGACACAATTGGGAAACAAGGTGGGGCTCACTAGATGGACACTATCTTGGGGACTTACCAGATATAGGTAGGTAATGTCAAGGCGGACACTGTGCTGTAAGGGTACCACACTCAGGTAAACACTACTAGTGAACATAGTGGGACAGGGCAAGGTGGAAAGTGTTCCATGGGGTTACTAAGCATGACCTAGGTAGGTAGGCACCGTCAGGGAACAAGGGGCTACGTAGGTGAGCACTGCCCTCTCGGGATACCAGATCCTGGTAGATAGACCCTACCAAGGAACAAGGCAGAGATTTGCCAGGAGAATATTGCCCTCTGGTAGTACTAGGCCTGGCCTGGGTAGCTAGACACAATCTGGGAACATGGCAAGGGCACACTAGGTTGTGCTGTGGGGGTATCAGACTCTGGGGGTAAACGCCGGTAAAGAACAAGGTGGGGCAGGGTAAGAAGGACACTGTCCCAGGGTGCTACATGATGGGGTCCAGGTAGGTAAAGACCATTGGAGAACAAAGCAGGGGTTTGCCAGGTTAATTTTGTATTTGGCATGGTCCAGGTGGGTGGACACTGTGGGGGAATAAGGTTGGGCTTGCCATGTGGATGTTCTTTATTGTCTTATGGGGTACCGGGGCTCAGGTAGGTAGACATTATTGGAGAACCAGGCCAGGGCCTGTCAGGTGGACACAGTCTTGTGGGGGTGTGTGGTGTGGTCCAGGTAAGAGGACACTTTTGAGGAACAAGGCAGGGGCTTACTAGATGCATGCAAACCTGTGGAGCTACCTAACATGGGTAGGTACACAACGATGACATAGGGAATTGCAAGGTGGAGGGGTTATCAGGCTCAGGTGGGTAAACTCTGTTAGGGAACAAGACTGGGCTGGGTGGACACTGACATGGTGGGCTCCAGTTAGGTAAACACCATCGGAAAACAAGGAAGGGGCTTGCCAGGAGGACATTGTCCTGCGGGAGCACTAGGCATGGCCCAGGTAGGTCATGAGAACAGGGTGCGGGCTTGCTAAGTGGGCACAGTTTTGTATGGGTATTAAACCCAGATAGGTAGACATGGTAAGGCTTCAAGGTGAGGTTTGCTACGTGCCTGGATTGTCATGTGGGGTAAGAACCAGGGCCCAGATAGGTCGACATTGTTGGAGAAAAAGGTGGAGCCCACCAAGTTAACATGGCCCTTTCAGGGGTATAAGGCCCAGGTAGGTAGTCATTGTCAGGGAACAATAGGTGGACGCTGCTTTTTGGGGGTACCAGGCAGGAACAAGGAGCGCCCTATGGGCCCTGTAGAGCAAGGGACACGCCTGTCCTTAGGTTTAAGGCCGGGGTTTTTATTTCTGTATCCTCGCTGAATCATTCAGACAATTGAGAGGAAATTTCCCTAATTATTTGAGGGGGTGGGGGTGGGGGGGATTTTCCAGCACCGGGCCGGTCCTGGGGGAGTTGTGTAGCTATTTCCATATTAGCCTCAGAAAGAGACAAATGAAGCTTGTGAGTGACAACGAGCCCCAGGTGGCGGCAGCGCACTCAATATAATGACCCGAGTCTGCCTTCCCCGTTATTAACAGCCAGGAAGTTAATGTAGTGACAACATCGATGCCTTTTAATTATGGCAGCCATTATCATCAATTACAGGCGAGGGAATTGTCGCAGCCGGAATGTCAATGATAGCCGAGCCACCGAGGGATGCTTTTGTGTCACCATACAAAGGCTGTTCCTGACTGTTGTCCAATCAGGAATGCTCAGTGCTCCGTAGAGCACTTTGTTTTTTTTTTATTGGCTCAACCTATATACAGGTTTGTTTTTTTTACCAGCGGTTCTGTGAACACCATATCCTGAGCATCAGCTAAGGTTCTCAGCTCCGCCCTCTTAAAGCTGAACACCATCACTTTTTTTTTACAGGTTATGCAAAAAGCATTCAATTTTTTTTTAAACTGCACTTTTTTTGTTTTATATCAGCCCCCCATATTGCCCTGGGGCAAAAAGCAGCACCAATATAAAAACAGCCTTTAAAAGTCACATCGTGCAGTAAAGCTTCTTATTACCCCAACAAATGTTGCCTCTGTCTGAGCCATTATTAGGAGTTTGAGGCTCTTTAATTCCAAGAATTGATGAAGGGTCCATGTGCGCTACCCACCCCGTTTCTTGGAACGCAGACGTGCTCTTGTCTCCGCTCTTCATGTGTAATTATCCCACTTCTCCAGCGAAGCAACATCGAATTTTGTGTTTTAAAATAAGGATGCTGATAATCCCCGGAATACCGAGAGGATACCAGGAAACCGATCAGTAAAATGGAAAAAAAATGGTTTAACCTCAATTATCAATAAGCTTGAACCCTGATTGGTATTTAAAGAGGACCTGTCACCTAATAATAATTAAGCCAGTCTATAGGGCAAATGAAAGGTAATTACAGGCTTGACGTTGCTTCCTTTACATCCATCACCCTACTAGTATGGGGTAATCATATTGTGTAATCCCCTGTGTTGCACCCCTGATCGCCATGGACAATTTGCAGCCATTTCCTGTCTACACGCACTCAGCAATGGCGGCATGGCATTTTCAAGGATAGTTTGCTGATGGTAACAATGGCAGATCATGCCTGAGCAATGTGTTGAGTCAGTCCTTTGCAGTTAAGGTGACAACCCAGGAACACAAACAGTAGATGTGGGCAGAGCGTTGTCACCTTATACCAAGAGGCACCTTAACAAAGATCTGGCAGGATCATCTGATTTAAAAAATGGAATATATCTAAAACGGGTTGGATGTGAGATTCACAATGGGGTTCGGGTTCATTTTAGGTTTTGAGCGTCAAGTGAAAATCCTGCAAACTAATAATGTTGCCGTCCTTCGGTTAGATGTTGATGGCCTCTTTTGTTGCACATAGCGATATAATAAGCTCAAGGTGGAGTTACCAAGGAGAATGTGCCATCCTGGAGGCCATATTGAATAGACAGAGTCTATTTTCGCCTCAGGGTCGTCAGGATCTGGTATAAGTTGTGGATGCGGCTTGCAGGTTGCACATCACCATAGAAGCTGTTTCCATGGCATGGTTCAATGGCGGAACCATCCCCCAACTTCGAGCCTCCTTATGGTCCTTTGTTGGGGATAAAAACAGACGATTGTGTACGGGGGGGTCACAGTGCCAGTTCTGAGTGAGATTTGTAAGGTAGAGAAGATGGCTGTGTTGTCAGGGATACCATACTACTATTAAGGCTTTCCTAAGGCATGTAGGCCGCATTGTTTACAATCCTGGAGGGAGCAAAACCAAGGCCAAGTCAGAATAATTTCCATTTTGTGACATTCTAAGGTTTATTGAAATATTGAATATTGAGATATTGAAATGACAACTCTACCAAGTTCTGTTTTAGGTTGTTGATGGTGACTGGAAATAGTTAGGGGCCTCAGAAACACTCTGGGAACATCCGTACAAAATAAGGTCCCAAAATGGCTATGGCTAGACGAGAAGATGCCCTATACATAGGGGGTAACTATGATTTATTGGTGTACTACCAGCACCACCTGATCACCTGTGTCTGCCTTGGCCCATGGCGGGGTCACCTGTGACTGCCCAGGAAGCTACCAGTCACTCTGCTACCCACCAAGCGTTCCAGTGGTGCACCATGCCTGGGAGAAACCAGAAAATCGGCCACTGGTGTTGGCAAAGAAGCAGCATGTGAACCCTTGGCCCCCGACCTAGTCTCTTCCTGTCAAGCCGGGCCCAATTTGTGTAATAAATCACTTGTCAACTCTCAGAGATGTCATTGGTCTGATTTTCCTGCCATCGTTTGTGTCTCTGCCCCTCCCACAGCGCCATAATGAGGGTGTCCAATTTTTAGTTTAGCTTTTAACGACCATCTAGGTTGAAATGAGCTAGGAATTCTTCAAATGTGTTTTTTTCTAAATTTAGTTTTTTTTTCATGTCCTAGGGTGACAACGCTAAAGTGACATCTTCTAACTACTTCAGATTGGCAGTTGATGGAGTGAGAAGAAGAATGCCTTCCGACTGTGGCGGAGTTCATTATTTTGTGAGCTAGCTCTATCTGCCTCATCATCTTCCATTAGGTGATGGCCACTTGAGATGAACTTCCACCCTTGTGATGAGGAGCCCCCGGTGAACGGGTCCTCCAGTCCTTCTAAGGACACGTCCAATATACAGGCTTTCAGAGTGCGTGCCAGGCCCACATCACCGAACATTATGCCAATCTACCGCTAATCAACAAGTAATTTATCAACAAGGTTAAAGCAACCGGGTTTGTTTGTGCATCGTTCCACTAAAACATCATGTTCTCGGCAAAGCCTCAGCGCTTGGAGCCCCCTAGTCCGTTCCTAGCCAAATAGGGGTCTCTATGGAAACCAGCTGCTTCACTTTTAAAGATAAGTGGACCTAGTCTTTAATGTCTGTAACCTTCTGTGTGATTGTTTATGAATACGGAAAAATAACGGCAGCAATAAGGAGGAAATGAGATTTAGTATCCTCAAGAGTCCGCCCGGGGAAGGGGATGGATGGAGGAAGGAGTGGGACTGAGGAAGGAGGGGGAATGAGGAAGGAGATGGATGGAGGAAGAAGAGGGATTGAGGAAGAGAACGATGGAGGAAGTAGAGGAACCAAGGAAGGGGAGATATTGAGGAAGGGGATGGATGGAGGAAGAGAAGGGACTGAGGAAGGGGTGGATGGAGGAAGGAGAGGGACTAAAAAAAAGGGTGGATGGAGGAAGGAGAGGGACTTAGGAAGGAGATAGAGGAAGGAGAAGGATTTAAGTAGTAGGATTGAGTAAGGGGAGAGAGTAAGGAAGGAGATATATGGAGGAAGGAAAGGAACTGAGGAAGGGGATAGATGGAGGAAGGAGGAGGGAAGAGGAAGGAGGGAGGGAGAATAAGGAAATACATGGATGGAGGAAGGAGAGGGACTGAGAAGCTACAGATTTTTTATCTTCTTCCTGTCCTTGTTTTCCTCCACCCTTCTTTTCCTCTTTCCTTCTCTTCCTTTTACTGTTCTTTCCCTAATGCCCCTTTCCTTAGTTGCTTTCTTCCTTCCCATCTTCTTTCTTTCCTTCCTCCATTCTTTCTTTCTTCCTTCGTTTCCTTTGTTTTTTCCTTACTCAATCTCAACTTCCTTTCCATCCTTGATTTCTTCCTTCTGTTTTCCCTTTCGCATTTCCTTCTTTTGATGTTGTTTCCCTGCTTCCTTCCTACTTCTCTCCATTTTCCCCTATTCTTCCATCACTTCCTTCTTCATTATTCCATAATTTCCTTTCATCCCTCCTCTCTCCCACCTCTTTTATTCCTTCCACTCACCCTTCTTTCCCTTCTTCATTCCTCCATCCCATCATTCCTTCATAAAAAAAAAAGCAGCCAGATTGCAGATTGGATTTTCTGATGAACTACAATTCCCAACATGTTCCTTTAGGCCTCCCCAAAAGTCATCGCCATTGTGCATCCCTCATTGCCCCCTTCCCATTACTGATCACTGACTCAAAGCCTCCTCGCTCATTAATTGGGTGTTGCCCACACAGCTGCGACACATCATTACATCAAGGTGACGATACCTTGCTGTGATTGTGGCTTTATGGCAATTAAGGTAAACAATCAGATTTTATTGTTACAGCTCAGAAGTCTGGCAGAGGTTCTAACCCATCTGTATTCTAATCAGAAATGGGAAAAAACTAAATTTGGGCGGAGCAGTGCTCTAAGTTTTAACAAACTGAGCCAACCAGACCCCTGAATATGAAAGTCACAGAGCCCAGCAATTGTGCTCCTGTTTTGTCATGTAAATCAGCCCCAGTGAATATGGGGTGACAACTCTCTAAAAGTTGTGCTCCTGTGTTGTCACTTATGGACCCCCAGTGAAGAGTACAAGCAGTGCATGTTATGGGGTGACAACTCTCCATCATTTGTGTTTGTCACCTCATTCCGTTCACCCTAGGCAAAGACTGCAAGCAGTTCCTGTTATAGGGTGACAACTCTCTCCCAAATGTTCTTCTGTGTTGTCACCTGGCCACACACACCCCAGTGGGAGACTACAAGAGGCCATGGTAACACACATGAGCCGCCATTGTCACTACCGCCAACCTGATCAGCAGCACTGAATTGTAACAAATGAAAAAAGTAAAAGCAGCATGGCAGGAGAAACAAACATGACAACTGTTTATGGTACACAATGCTTTAGCAAACCAGTTGTCATCTAGCCTCGATTTAAATTACCCTTGAGATCCAAACAGAATTATTTTGAATGCATTTCAGAATTTGATTATATAAAATATAAGTCATTCTTCTATATAACAGCAGGGATTAGAGCTCACAATATTGTTATGTATTCACACTGAATCTTCACACCTGGCCATATCATTGTATGAGATGTAGCAGTGCCCCCTAGTGGTCAATGTATTATTTGCTCCCTTTACACATTTATTTAGAATAATTGACACTATAGCAATGTGTTATTTAAAAATACTCAAAATTCCAAAAAATTCTTCACATTTAATGTGAATAATAAAAAAGTAGCTCGGAAACACCCATGCCCACTATATAAAGTACTTTTGGTGAAGAGTTGACATTTTTTAGTTACATACTGATGCTAAAGTGATATATGTTTGCTTGGAATATGTGGAGATGCATGGAGTGTGTCTTGAATCTCATTAGTAGAATTGGTAGTTATTAGTTTATGTTACAACCTAATTAAAGTGTCCAATATTGCAACTTAAAGCTTGTCTGCCCCTTGTGGTGAATTTTGGGAATGCCAGATATGAAATGTTTCTTTACTGCTACAACCCCTTGGCTTTAATACTTTCTGTGTCACTGGCCTATTCTGTATATATAACAAAATATTCATGTAGTTATTTAGGGAGTGTTGTGCAGCTTTCCCCAAGTGTGAACAAAGAGAGTCAAACGTGTGAAATGTCTGTAGGCTGATTCACTGCATTCTGACTCACCTAGCTTCTTGGCCACAGCAGCATCATGTTCGGAGTCCACCAATCCAAAGCCCACACCTTTATCTTCCAGGACTTGGGCAGCTAACTAGGGAAAAAGACAAAAAAAGGAAAGAGAGGGGCGGAGGGAGAGAGCAAAGAGAATTTATTAGTGCTGTGAAATGGATATAAAAAAGAAATTGCAAGGCGTAACAAATCACATTCAAGTAATAAAAACTATCCTGGGGGAAAGATTAACACAGAGCAAATAGAAAGCTGAAAGCTAGAGTGAATAGTGCTGTGGATTCCCTGCAGAACCCAGCACGGAGATGGCAGGGGCCCCCTATAATGGACACAGCAAGTGTATGGACCTGGGAGCTCAATACAGGGGTGGTAAGAACTTTTTATAATGGGCACAGTATGTGTATAGACCAGATAATTCAGCATAGAGATGGTGGGGGCCCCTATAATGGGCACAGCAAGTATACAGTCCGGGGACCCAATGCAGGGGTGGTAAGAATCCCTTATAATGGACACAGCATGTGTGAAAACCAGAGAACTCAGCATAGGGATGGTGGGGGGACCTGGGAACTCAATACAGGGATAGTAAGGACCATTTTTAAAGGGAACAGTAGGTGTATAGAATAGAGAACTCAGCATAGAGATGGTGGGGGCCCCTATATTGGGCAAAGCAAGTATACAGACTCGGGAACCCAATGCAGCGGTGGTAAGAACTCTTTATAATGGGCACAGTATGTGAATAGACCAGATAACTCAGCATAGAGATGGCGGGGGCCCCTATAATGGGCACAGAAAGTGTACAGACCTGGGAGCTCAGTACAGGGATGGTAAGGACTCCTATAATGGGCACGGTAGGTGTATAGACCAGAGAACTCAGCATAGAGATTCTGGTGGGCCCTTATAATGGGTACAGCAGATGTACATCCTTGGGAACCCAGCACAGGTATGGTGGGAACCCCAAAGCAGATGTACTATCAGTCATCAGCAACACTAAAATGGACCGAGCTTTTAGAAGACGTTTCCCTTTGGTCCACAGAACCTGGCTTGTATAACCAGCAGGGACTTTAGGGAAAGGCCGTATTACAGTCGGAGACCTTATTAAATGGTCTATTTTTGGCCTGCTTGGAAGGTACGGCTAGTTCAGCTCTAGGAGGGGAGATTTTGAACCCTCTAAGCCGGCAGCTTCTTTTTCCGGAGCTCAGACCATGTGTAGCCATGGAGCGAGGAGCCTTTTTCCCTGATGGTGCATTTCAGCCTGTAACCTAAGCAGTGCACAGGCATGCAAGCCAGCTCCACTCAACACATCTCCCATCTGCCAGCGGAGAAGGCCTTTCTTGGCCACAGGTTCGTCGGTTGGTCTGCGAGCAAGAGAGGGCGGGAGACAGTTTAATGGAGACGCCTGCCCAAGCCTTACCCAGCACGCCTTATAAAGGTACGCTGAGGGAACCGGCTTTATTTAAAGTTCACCTCCACAATGTTTTTACCTGTTGTTGCTGTTGCTGTGAATTTTTTTCATCTTCATATTTAGACACCCCCTTCCTCCTCCTACATTTCTCACTTCCATATCTCCCTTACCTGTCTAAAAGAAGACTAATTAGATACCCCAATTGTGAGCTGTGTACACCAGGACGTGCCAAAAGCAGAAAAAAAAGTTCAGATATAATTTATTTAGACTTCTATATTAGAAAAAGCCAACACGTTTTGGGGGTTCTAAGAGCCTCGCTTCCTCAGGGGAACATGACAGGTAATGAGTATGATGATCATGGCTTTAAAGGCACCTGGATATCAAGGAATTTCCAATTATTTTCTGAGCTGCAAGAGTAAGCCACCAAATTGCATTTCTCATAATGCAAAGTCCAATATTGTGCTGCTGGGGACTTGGAAAGTCTCATAATGCACTGCTACAGCATGAGCCCTAGTCATTCAGGCAATTTTTGCAATTCAAAAAATTCTCCAGAACTTTTTTTTACCCCTGACCTGGAACGTGTATCCTTGAATTCTAAAACACATTATACTGTATATCTGTTCCAGGGTTTAAGAGCCCTTGCTTTTGTTTTATCATACCCACGCCGGAATTTTAAAAGGGAAATATTTTTTTTGTTTGTTTTACAGGGGTGATGTTTCTTTTTTTGTTTTTGTTATTACAGTGGTAATCACTACCATAATTACCCTAAACTGATAATCAGAAGTCCCATTGCCTTGAAGCAAGTAATGCAAGTAGGAAAATTAGGAATATTTGTAGCTAAAGAAAGCACAAAAGCAGTAAAATGAACATATTTGGAGTCAATATACCAACGTAACGGAGAAGCCAAAACTGTCTTTAGTTGTAGATGGAATGAGGAGGTGTCAGAAGCTCTGCCAGCTTTTTATTGCTATCAGAGCACTGGAGAGAATTCCAGTCATCTGCTGTCACTGTGACACTTGGCACATACTGACAGCTTAGTTTTGGATCAGTAATACTTTGCACTGACAGCAGGGCGGCGATATCATTTGTCACAGAATTTTGCAATGCTCATTCTAATACTAGGATGAGGCAAGTATTCCTAACAGGGAGTTTGATTTAGTGCTGGGGCATAGGTGAGGGGATTTGTTTAGGGTTTTTGGGTTAGGGTTACAATTTAGAAGAGGTTAAGTGTAAGGTGGTGTTAGGATCTAGTTTAAGGGTTATGTTAGGGTTCGTATCAGAGTTGAGAGCGTTTGAGTATGCTTTTGGGATTAAAGTAAATTCTTGGGAAAGGTCAAGGGTTTGGGTTAAATTAGGGTTTTTTCCAGTAAAGGGGGTTTGGTTATTTTTAGGGTTAGGGTTAACACTTGGGAGTGGTAAGGGTTAAGTGTTGGGTAGGTTAAGAGTTAAAGTGCAGTTGCAAGGATTAGGTTTAGTCTTAGGGATACTTTGTAAGATCAGGAATCAGAAGAGCTTTAGGATTTATGTGTTCTCAGTGCCCAGAATGCCATGCCAAAGATATAACATCAGCAAACTGTCAGTACCGTGACATAACATACTGTCTCTGCTCACCTCCTGCCCCACGATCTCGGGATGATTATTTAGTGCTCACTGTGCACCAATAAATAAAGGATTTTGATGGCAGCCAGCAACGTGCCATTGTTATTTCTGCACACAGAAGTATTTTGCATTACCACAATGGACTTTTTTCAATCTCACCTTATATATTAACACACTTAGCTCTTGTTTCTTCCAGCTGTGAAAGTTAAATGCAGGCAAAATTTAAAAATATAGTCCCCTGTAAGTGATATACAACAATTATCTCTGCCTGCAGGATTAACCTCCTGCCTGGAGTTGTCTCTTGCAATTATACCTTTCTGCCCCTAGATGTCCTCAGTCTTCTGACTGTGACCTACAAAGCACCCTGTACTCACATTCAGCAGTTATTATTATTATTATTATTATTATTATTATTATTAAACAGGATTTATATAGCGCCAACATATTACGCAGCGCTGTACATTAAATAGCAGTTGTGATTATGTTGTTACATCTGCATCATTCAGGATTGTTCAGCGAACGGAAATGGGGGATATCCTCTCTCACACATTTATGTATATGCAGAGCACACCAAATACTTCTAAGATCAAGGGTCCTTTCTTTATTTCAAAATTGCCAGTGGTAATATCCCCCCCCCTTCCTGTTCTTTACTTGCTGAATACTCATCAACAGGATTCACAATCGAGTGAATGTCTAACTGCTTGGCACTAACCAGTTGCCTATTTCTCTTCTCACTGGAATGCCATTAATTTTTAGTTCTTTAATACAGTTGGCATGAGACTCTCCCCCTGACCTGGTACAATGTACCCCAAAGCAGCCATCGCCAGTTCCAAGAAATATCACATAGAAGTGTGCACAGTGGGGATTGATAATTGACCAATCAAGCACCATATACTGCATTGTGAGAAGGCAGGGGGCGTGTCCTGTGTTCCTCAGGGGTGGGGCAAATGAAGACAGAGGAGCAATGGATAGGTGTGTACACTACTCTTAGGATCTCTTTTGGGAATGATAAACTGTTACATGACTGTTCAAATTCAATATTATTTGTTAATATGACTAATTTTACATAAAAATCAAAATCTGAAATAGCTGCTAAATCTGATTTAGAATGCCCTGGATCCCTGGCACTAGAACAGGTGACCACAACTGGAAGATGTCCTATTTATTCCTTTTTCGAGGACAACTATAAATGTTGGATTTTCCATTCCATTTCATTGCTGATGGTCACCAGGTCATATTTAAAGAGAAGGGACATAGGCGGCAATAACAACCAGACAGGGCCTGGAACCTCTCACTACTTTATTCAAAACTCAAAAAGCGTTTGGCTTGCTGAGAATGCAAATGTCGATTTCCACCTACAAAGTCAGACCCGTGGTTCCTTCCACCATACAGTGCTGATCTTTGCCCCCTCATCTGGTTGCACAAATAGACGGAAAGGGGTCCCTCTCTATAGCAATAGCAGCTCATGTAGCTCTTTAGGGGTCAGATAGGGGGGGCTAGTGGGCAAATTAAACTTTCTTCAGAGTAGAAAAGCTGACTTTAGCAGCAGCAGTGATGAAGATTTAATCACGGATCCCCTCTGAACGGTGAGGCGCATTTATTTAGCTGTCTTAGCAGTGCAGATTTATTTCCTCACCTTGGCTCCAGCCCAGCCACTCTGACATTTACCCTATACATAGTGAAAAATCCCAAAGTGTCACCTCGGCTAAATCCTTATAGGACAGCTGAGGTTTGTATAAAGAGTTATAGAGGAATTGTGTGCTGGACATTACCAAGGATTTATTTATAGGGGAGCTATTGCTGCAAGTATGGGCATGCTATATATAAAGCTTAGATTTTTGGTTGCTAAAAAGAAAGGTCACTGGGAAGCAACCAGTATTATTATCCAATGGAGCACCATAAATCATAGTTGGGTCATTTGGACCTTTAAGTAGGTCTCTACATAACTTGGTGCTGCTGGAAAGCCTAGCATATCATTAAGATGTATTTCCCAAACTCGCCACTAGGTTGACAATTGGACAACTAGGCAATTGGGGCTCAGCCAATAAATAAAGGGGTTAATGTTGTCTGAAGCATTTATGGTAAGGTGGGGAAAGGGGGGTGCTTGGATTTGGGATTTCATGGGGTGCTCATGAAAATAAAGGGAAGTTATTGTGAAGCAAAGTCATTGGCAGATCGAAATTATTATTTTGATCGATTGATAATTTGGAAATAATTACAAGGTTTCAATGTACCATTCAGGACTTAACATTGGCCAGTCGATTCCTTTTTTATATTAAAAGAGCCAGCCAATAAAAGTGTGCAAATTTGTGGAATGCACTGAAATGCTCATCCGGTTGAACAATGTTTGTGGCCATCTTTGGGGTATAAACAAATCCACATAAGCAGATGGAAATATTGGTTCATGCAAGGTGGGGTCCGCGGAGGGTTACAGTATTTGGTGAGTGGAAGAGGCTCCATGAAGCTTTATAAGCACATACTGTACTGAAACGTGAGATGCTGCAAACCTGTCTTCTGCCAGCATTGGGAATTCAGTTTTGTAACCTTAGAGCTGACGCTATTTTTACCCGCCCCTCGGGAATGCCAAATATTGGTGGAGTGCCTGTTGTAACAGGGAATTGCATGTATATAGATTTAGAGGAGGTAAGCTGTTTTGTAGGGAGATCAGAGAGCCCCTCCTATCGTGGCCCTTCTTCCTGTTTTATCTGGACAGGAAGTGATCACAAATCTCCCTCACAGCAATAAAATCCTAAAACTTTCCTCACTTCAATAAATGTGCTTTTATAGCTTCCTGTGTGACCATTGGATGATTCCACCTTATGTCCTATTCCAACACCCACCAAATAATAAAAATTTTCCCTATACCTATGTGTATTAAACCCATGAACGCCAAGTGAGGAGATCTGGAGGACAGATAAAAACCTCTACCTTTTCCATCCTAAATTCTGATCTGCTATATGTAAATTCCTGATGCCCCTTTTACATTTTAGCCTGGTCAGGTGACCATAATAATAATTACTAGGTCACAATGAGACTACACATACGTAACAACCCTATGAAAGTAAAAGGAAAGTAAGAGGAAGCAGCTGACCTGGGTTGACGAGCATTCAATAGTTTCTTTTGTGGACAGTTTAGTAGGGCACAAGTTAGCCTACCAGTACTTTTTTGGGTTTCGGGAAGAAACAGATACATTGAACCGATATTAATGGTAACAAAGGGATAGCCAACCAAACCCAATTTCCAACCAATCATGTACATCAGGTAGACTTCGGCTTCTCCATGATGGTATTTGAGAAGAACGTTTTGAAGCCCTCCAAGCTGCCTCATCAGTTCTTGGAGCTTGAAGAGCTTTGAAATAAAACATGAAGTCCAGATGAATGTGACTAACTACTACTAGTTATACAATGACTTGGATAAACGGGAACCTTCACAGAGCAGTGTTTCTCAACCAGGGTTCCTCCAGAGGTTACAAAGGATTCCATGAGCAATGAGCAGGGCAGTTTCCTCCAGTTGACCACCACGCTAAGATATGGCGACATAGAAATTATTACAGGAGTTCCTTAAGACCTGAAAGTTATTTCAAGGGTCCCCCCGTGTTAAAAAGTTGAGAAATGCTGCATTGGAGAAATGTTATCAATCTATCCTCCAACTGTCTATGCCAATTAAAAGTTCATGTTCTACAGAGTGTGGTTAATAAACTTCAAGTTGTGGAGAAGACAGATAGAATCTAAGGGAGAAGATTCTTCATTGGATCTAAGAAGGAACACAGCAGGCAACAAAAACTGAGAGGTCTCACCAATCCAGGGAAGACCATGAGGAATAGACATTTGAGAACTAGAGCATATATAGAATCTCATGGTTGGGAACTTTAACATCCAAAATTAACATCCAAGATGATTGGTTTCAGAGATGGGTAAACCAGTTGCCAGAATGTGGAGAGATATTTCCAACATTGACTTACTGTCCACTTATCTGCCAGGATATCATTTACTAGGTCACTAACCCAGAATTAGCTATTGAAATTTGAAATGCTTATCAGCACCTTGAAGTTGGCTTAGATCCTTTTGGTGGTCAACACCCAATGTCACCCAAAATCACCAAAAGAATCACCAAAATAGACAGACATTGCTATTACAAATTATAGGTCCAATGAAAAACGGGTATCTGGCCTCCTAAAAAGAGTATTGGACAAGTCTCATAAGTTATGATGAGTAAGTATTTTCTGAAACCAGAGGAACGTCAACTTTGGAGTTCACCGTAGGTCTTCAAAAGAACCAGTATGAGATGGGAAGCTTGCCATTCCTTTGCCTCAGTTAATTTCCCTTGCCAAGACACTACTATTATTGATCTATTGATCAGTAAAGACATAATCAATTACATGTGAGGTTTTATTCACTGGTGGAATTTGGATCTAAAGTGGACATCTATCATTAGATATATGACAGCCATCATCAACATCATCAAGGGTCACCAGCTGTTTCCTGAAATGAGATGCCATGCAACTTATTTATTTCAGGGACTGCAATGATCTCCCATCAACATTTCCTCTACTGACTATAAAATCTATACAAATATAGAAAGAAAGATTCAGAAGAACTGGCCAAGAAGGGGCATCACATATGGTTGGAGCTTGGAACCCCAAGGCAGAGATCCCACCTCTGCAGCCCATGAAGAAGAAAATGTCAATCTTCCAGCAACCATTGAAAACCTAAATATCAGCTTGGTGTGGACTGACTTTTTAGGGGGTTGTTTAAAGGATAAGATTTGACATTAAGTAGCCAATCCTCAAGCCAATTTAGTTTTTTTTATTTTGGCAAAGGGCACCTTTGCTTGAGATCTTTTTTATTTGAAGGAACAGTCCACTGAAAAGTGATATTTGAGGTACTGGTGAGTTGGCACCTGGCTTCCTATATGTCATGGGAATTCCAACCGTGAGATCATCTTGCCCTTATTTCCGACTGTGCTCCTCTCCACCTGGAAGATTTTGGTGTTCCCACCCATCTTTGTGAGTTCCAGCTCCTCCATATTGGGCACAGCAGGTAAACAGACCTGGAAGTCAGTGCAGGGATGGTGGGACCAACTCATAATGGGCACAGCAGAGCCAAGAACTCAGGGCAGAGACCTCACCAATGGAGTTCCCAAGAGATAGAAGAGACAGTCAACATCCATCAAACACTATGAATGGACACACCCTTTAAGAAAAGAAAAAAAAATGCAATTCTATTTTTGCTGGAATATATTTATAGTGATGGGTTTATGTGGTGTTGCAGTCACTGTTTGAACACGTCTGGATTAATGCCCAAACTAATTTAGGGATATCTTAAAAAAAAGAATGTGCCTCTGTAGCTCTGTAACATTGCCCAATCAGCTGTGTCGATTCAGCACAAATCTTAGATTTTTGCAGAGAGCCGAGCTGCGATTGGTGACAACGCTTGTTTATGATAAACACTTTCATCCAATCCCTAAGTAGCCTCCTGGAATGTCCTATATTGCAAAAACATATGTGGGAGGAGGGGCTTTAGGAAAAAGATGTTAACGTAAGCAATACAGAAGGTATAGTGATGTCAGAGGCGCAGAGGGAGGGGCTTGCAGACAAACAGGACACACCCAATAGATACAAAAGCTGACTGTGAACCCTTACAACCTGCATTGCAAGGTGTATATTGTAAGCTAATGCAATATATAATATTATACCTAAAATAATCAAATAAATATAGAATATTATAATAAAGTACGTATGGCATAAAAATATAATTTATCATAATATAAAATAATTTACCGTGATACACAAACAACTATATCCCAGTTCATATATTACAATTCATTAAGCCATATTATGACGTAAACCCCCACATAAATGATATGCAATATGCCATATAATTGTATATATATATATATGTCTTGCTTGTTTTATTAAATATTATATACACAATTATATTATCATGATTTCATTATATTCCTATACTTGCAAATAAAAGACTTAAAGGGATATCCATTAGGGAATTTGGGAATTTGGCTTTAGTAGCTTGTACGCATCCTCTTGTAACTTTATTTGTATTGTTTTTTTAAGCACAGAAAAATCAAAATGTAAATATATATATATATATATATAAATAAATATAAATATATATATATATATATATATATATTTACTATTTGTTTTACTTTTTTGTTTTTGTTTGTTTCTGTGCTTTTCAGCTGATTTATTACATACCTACAATATAACTGTGGGAGGGGACATAGCACATAGCACACAAGGATGACAAAACAAACACAGGGAATATTGTATTATTATATTACTAAAACAACAGCTATAGCTAAAGTTAGATATTTAGTAAAAGTTACAGGAGGACTGGCACAATCCATTATAATAAACTTATCTGTTGGTGGACAATCCCTTTAAGTGTATGTGAGTCGGGGATACGGTAAGGAAAGTTGTGATGCTTTTCAGTGGAGCAATGCAGAAGAATTTTTGAGAATGTGGACTTCCTTGGTGACCCACTAAAATGCACCCAACCCGTATTTTGTTGTAATCTATCTACAAGGTAGAAATAATGTCTTCTCATGCCTCTTTGTACCTCCAGAATGAGCTCTTCCATTTCAAACTGCCTTTGGGAGGCTTTGTCATCCTCAACAGGTTCGTGGTAGAGCAACGCCAAGACGTCGTACTTCTTCACTGCGGCCTTGTAGTTCTTCAGGCTGATGTGGATGACCCTGTCCTCTCCATCATACTCTGGGAAGTCAAGCCCGTCCTCAGCCCTGGCACCCAGGTTGGCCAAGGCGAGGCACAGAGCTGCCAGAACCAGCCACGGCCCCTTCATCCTCTCGCTACGTCCCAACGAGTCGACAGGTCACCAATTCCGGTCCCAATTTAAAGTCAACGTGGGGGTGGGGGGGAATGTGGGAGGATAAAAACAAAATCCCTTCTCCGCCCCTACAGGTAAAGGTTTGGTGCGGGGTGGACAGGTAGCTCCTTTCGGCTGTCCCTCTGGGGAGGCAGCTTCACTCTTACTCGGAGGGGAGGATCAGGCGATGGTCTCCCTGAGCTGCTGGAGACGAAGGCGAGAGTCTGGGGATGACTGGTGGTCACCTTTCCAGGGTGCTGAGACTGAAAAGCAAAGAGAGAACTTGAAACCCAGGCCATAAAAGAAGATGAGGGGGCTGGATAGGAGGAGGTCAGCGTGGTGGGAGGGACACCCTATCCGTACAGCTTGGACCCTCATCCCCTGCCCTCCCTCCTTCTATTCCCCTGTCTATATATGTCTACATGAGATCTTGCTCCTAATATACTCCTCAAGTCCTCAAGTATCCTGTTGGCACCGGGAACACTCAGGAGACAAGCAGCTCACTGTGCCCACAGGTGTCTGTGAGCTCCTCCAAGAAGGCAAAAGACTGAGGTGCAAACTACAGTAGCAAGTTTGCACCTCTGAAACCCACCGGCCATCAAATCCTAATGTGCCAGCTGAAATCAGATTGTTCCAGGATTTGTAATAAACAGGCCCGGTGTTCTGTGTAACCTACAGGATCATTCCACCCAAAAGTGATGGGAACGGGTCAGACTGAGCAGGATCTCCATGACTTAGGTCCAGACCCTGTTCCTGTGCATTTTGGGTGTCTCTCCCCACCTTTGTGTGTTACAGCTTGGTTACATTGTCCATGATATGAAATAAAATGTGATAAAATCAGCAGGGATGTTAGAAGTTCTACATATTGGGCACAGCAGGTGTACAAGGTATACAGAGCCAGGAACTTAGCCCAGGGATGGTGGGAGACCCTCATAATGACCTCAGCATGTGTATAGACCCAGGAACTTAGCCCAGGGATGGTAGGAGAGCCTCATATTGACCCCCAGCAGGTGTAAAGACCCAGGTCCTTAGCCCAGGGGATGGTAGGGGACCCCTATAATAACAGCAGGTGTACAGTGCCAGGAACTCGGCCCAGGGGTGGTAGGAGACCCTTATATTGACCTCAGCTGGGGTACAGAGCCAGGAACATAGCCCAGGGATGGTGGGGGACCCTCATAATGACCCCAACAGGTGAATAGACCTGGGAACTCAGCCCAGGGATGGTAGGAGACTCTCATAATGACCGCAGCAGGTGTATAGAACCAGGAACCTAGCCCAGGGATGGTAGGAGACCCTCATATTGACCTCAGCTGGGGTACAGAGCCAGGAATTCAGCCCAGGGATGGTGAGGGACCCTCATATTGGGCACAGGAGGTATACAGAGCCAGGAACCTACCCCAGAGACAGTGGGAGACCCTCATAATGACCCCAGCATGTGTAAAGACCCAGGAACCCAGCCCAGGGATGCTAGGAGACTGTCATACTAAGGCCAGCTGGGGTACACAGGCAGAAACATAGCCTAGGGATGATGGAAGACCCTCATAATGACCCCAGCAGGGGTACAGAGCCAGGAACCTAGCCCAGGGATGGTAGGAGACCCTCATAATGACCTCAGGTGGGGTACAGAGCCAGGAATTCAGCTCAGGGATGGTGAGGGACCCTCATATTGGCCACAGGAGGTATACAGAGCCAGGAACCTAGCCTAGGGATGGTGGAAGACCCTCATAATGACCCCAGCAGGGGTACAGAGCCAGGATTTTAGCCTAGGGATGGTACAGCAGGTGTATAACCTCAGGAACTCAGTCCAGAGATGGTGGGAGACCCTAATATTGGTAACTGCAGGTACTCCTGTACTGTATACAGGTACCACCCATCATGAGGGCTCTGTAGAGCAGGACGGAAACATGGTGCTGAGATGTTTTCAACAATACTTTTATCTAATCTGATTGGATTGTAAAAGTTGTCCTGTAACTGTACAGTTCTCTTTGTCTGTTTGGCAATCAGAATCCTTTACAGTTTACAGTTTGTTTGTTTTTTAAGTTTGGCAACCATAATTAATATAATTTGCATGCAATGTCTTTTGTATGATAGATAGAATATGATAGAGTCCCCTCTTTACTTATGTACCCAACAATGTGTTATCTGTAAAATGTGGGTGCTAATAAGCCCCGCCCCTGGGGACCCAAGACCACCCCAACTTTTCTATTTCTAAGTGACAGGATATAAATTATACAGGGGTGACATCAATATATTATTCAGTCATGTTACCTGCTGATTGTATCTTTTCAGTGTTGGAATGATTTCCGTCAGAACCATTTCGTTACCCCGGGGGTCAGGTGACACCTCTCTCCGATCCTTTGTGAATTCTCAGCACTTCCCCAATGAAGCTGCTGAATTACAATTTTTTTTTTTACAATCACCATATTAAGAAGGGAGACAGCTTGGAGGGTCTAAATATAAGTTAAGATGAGTCTGGAGTAAGATAAGAAGTACTTGTGCGGATGCTGGGTAATTAGAGATTGATGGAGAGGAGTACGCAGAGATTTTGGGAGGAGAATGGGGACAGGGCGTGGGTGAGACCCGCAGGCCACCAAAACCTATCTTAAATTACCCCGTCAGCAAAACTCCACAGGGGGGCGACTATAACAGCTCTAAATTAAATAAATGTGATTGTGAGTGCTGTGGTTCCGCAAGCGTTAATCTTAAAGGGACAGTACTCCCAAAATAAAAAGACCCTGGGCCAACCAATACATTTAGCTGCCTCTGACTGCCCATTCATTTTACATTGATACATCTCCTCTTATGCTGACCATTCCAAACGCAATCTGTGATCTAACTACATAAGAGTGTTCACATCACGCAGTGAAATCGATCAGAATGATCAAATAGAGGGTTTTTGGTTTACGTGTTTTTTATTCTATGTGATTGGTTTAGATGGATTGTAAGATTTTATTGATATGTGTATGGTTAGAGTTTGTTGCATATTTCCTCTCCCTGTGTAGCTGTGTGGACATCCTCCAAGTGATCTGATGACCTGTGGGCCCCTATAAAGGACTGGCTTTTGGTCCCCCTGTCAAAATAACTTGGGGTCCCTGTGAGGACCCATGTGGGCTAAGAATGGTCTGACCCTGGTGCAGTGGCACACTTTGTGCATCCCTATGTGCAACCCTGCTGATACCAATACAAATCAGAATTATATAAATGTATAATAATAGTGTGTGACTGTG
>NC_092869.1:3663542-3681853 GCF_032062135.1 Pyxicephalus adspersus
GGGAGGTTCTGGTGGGTCAGCGTTTCATGGTGTGAGTAGTTATTCGAGGCGGTTTATTAGTCAGATTGTGCTGAGCTCAGAGGGGTCAGGAGAGCACACGAGGCTGCGAAGTGACGCTTGTTACGCTGACGATGGCGGGTGACAACGCATTGTTATTCTATAAAACTCCCAGGACCTAAAATAATGCATAAAACAGTCAAATAACACAAACATAAAAGATAAAATAGAAACAAATATAATCAGGGATCACTTACAGTCATTCATTTCAGAGTAATCAGCAGTGGAAAATTTTAGTTATGAGATTCTCCAACGCTGTGTGAAGAAGCCATGGAAGATAATTATCGAAATATCTGATCCAGGAATGTAAATCCAGACACCGAGAGAGTCCTGGCATTCATATAATCCATATATCCATATATTACCGAGAGCTCTTTTCTTGCTGACGCGTTTCACAGCTGATATTTTTGTAAGAGGCTTACAAGCAGAGATGATTTTTGTGAAAGCAAAAGCTATCATTCTTCATTCTGATTGGGCACTATGTCTCTCGATTGGAGAAAATACTACCAGTGAATACAAATGATGTATGTAAACTATAATAATGGCATCAAAAACAACAAAAAAATCTTCTGTGCCAAAATTTTCAGCCTTGGAACTTCCAACACCCAAAACAAACATTCATTTTATGGGTTAGCAGAGTGATGGAGGCAAAACTGAATATTCACCGCCAGCAACTCCAAAATTCATCTAATAATCTGTGAATTTTTCTTAACCTCCCCTCCCCAGACAATTTTTTCATTTAATTCCAAGATACATTATTATTTATTATTTAAATCTGTCATATTTTATATTCTATTTATTTCATTACATTTTTCATACAACTGATAGTTTTATGTTATTATTTATTTTGTATATTTTATCATTTTATGCATTTTTTAGTTCCTTATTTTGTTATGTATATGAATTGATGTTTGTTTTTATATTATATTGTATTTGTTATTCTTTGTGTTTATTATTTTCTTTATTTAGAAAGTTGTTTTTATTTTTTTATTTTTTTACTATTGCTTTACAAATGTTATTTTTTTCTGCAATGTGTTATATCAATGAAAGCAATAGGATGTTTTGGGCAGCAGAACAGGTCCAGGAAAGCTGAAAGGAACTTCTGTAACCCTCATAGCTTAGATTGTACCCCTTAAAAAACACCAAAAGCAACTGAAAGCTGAACAATGATTAAGAAAACTTTTTCTACAGTCCTCACTAGCCATGAAGAATTCACATTGTGAGCACCAAATACCCTTGCAAACCCAGATATTATCATATAGAAATTGTGATGACATCATCACTGTGCTGTACATAGCCTGTGCAGAGAGCGGAGCTGTGGGAGGAGTCCAGTAGCTCCTCCTACTACCAACTCCTGCCCAAAACTGCAGGAGGGGGCGGAGACTAGACCAGTCACCCTGCAGAAGGAGAGAGCAGCAGTGATTGGTCTTTAATACAGGAAGTTTTTACAGGCAAAGTATCACTCTGGATGAGTGCACAGATATGGAAGAAATACACAGCTACTGTTTTTACTTGTGCAGGGTGACTGGCCTTGTATCTGCCTCCTCTTAAGCTGCGTACACGCGTCCAATAATTATCGTTTGAAACAAACGACAGATTGGTAAAAAATCGTTCTAAAAAAAAGTAAAAAAAGTAACCAATGATGCCAACGAAAGAGGATAGTCGTTGGAAATGAACGACCGGCACGGCAGTTCTGATTGGACAACGGCATGCGCGATGAACGAACGTTCTGTACAGGTGCTTCACTGTACTGTGTTCATGTGTGTGTAAATATATATCTATGAATATCTATATATATCTATATTTTTTTATCTCTTTATATCTATATATATATCTATACGTTCAAACGATCGCATGTATCATGTGTACAATATAATTGAACGATCGTGTCGTTATCTGCATGTAGTTCAGTGCTATACGATCAATCGAAGATATCGTTCAGGATCATTGGTCGTTCGTTTACAAACGATAATTATTGGAAGTGTGTATGTAGCTTTAATTTTAGTTTTCTGTAAACAGCAGGTGGCGCCAGTGAGCCCCACAGGCTATACACCACACAATGGGCCTGATTTATTAATGCTCTCCGAGGCTGGCGAGGATACACTTTCATCAGTGAAGCTGGGTGATCCAGCAAACCTGGAATGGATCTGGTCCAGGATTGTAACATTTGCTAATAAATAGCAAATTGCTTTGAAGAAATCCATTCCAGTTTTGCTGGATCACCCAGCTTCACTGATGAAAGTGTATCCTCTCCATCCTTGGATAGTTTTAATAAATCATGCCCAATATCTCCACATCATCAATGGTAATATCTGGGTTGTTTGATTTGACTCTTTTTAATTTTTTGCCCTTTTTACCCCTCCATGGACCCCCAGTGAATGGAATCGGCTGCACCAGCATTGCAGCACCTGCAGAAAGTGCCGAGCCGTGCAAGTCAGCACCTGACACATCATTAATTGGAAGATGCCACACAATTTGATACATCCCATTCCAATGTCAGCTCCATTTCTGCATCCTCTACATATGCCATGGCACCTCGCGTACCGCACGAGGATTTCACCCAGAATTCTGCATTTTGTTTTTTTTTGGGACAGGCTCTTGAAGGTTGACAGTGGAGGAGCAGCTGCTTGAGCCCCGGCGTGGGTCAGCTTTCCCGGAGTAATGTCAAGAGAGTTTCTGCTACCACAAACCCCTCACCTCGGGTCAGACCTCCGCCGGCCTCAATCAGCACCCCATAAAACGCTCATTTCCCACAATTCCTGCGCATTCACGTTCCTTTATTTAGACATTGGGAATTGTATCTCTTCTTTGTAGGATTCTCTGCGCTGATTATTATTACACATCACAAAATCAGCCAATGGAGTCTGACCAATGCGGAAAGTTTAGCGCCATTCCAACAAATAGATATAAAGAAGGGAAAGACTGCAATTTACTGTAAGAAATACAACCAACACGTCCGCTTATTTCTTGCATGGGTGTCATATAGACAGGAAGTCAGGGTAAATCCCCCTCAATGGGGACACAGGTAAATAACTCTGAATGCTGGTTGGCTGGATCTGAATCAGAATAACAGCCAGATACATAGCAATTCTGTAACCGACCTTGTTGTTAATAATATTCCTGCATACAGTCTCTGTTTCTTACAGTTACCCCCCCTTCCAAAAATACTAATTCCCTGGCTCTGCTTTGTCTATGATGCTTTCTATGGCCCTGCTTTAGAGCCCCTTACTTCTTGTCTCTGTGACAACTACACAGACCCAAATATTCCTCCATTGGGTGGCGCCATCGTCTTGCCCCCCATTGAGGAATAGTTGGGTCCCATACACCTCATATCTCTTATATCCCTCCACTGTGACTTTCCTGAATTCTTTTCTGGAGAAGGTGCTGGAGAGCGAAATCAACTGCTGACTTGTTACAGAAGTCAAGATTTGCATATTAATTATTTAATGTACAGTGCTTCCTAATATGTTGGTGCTATATAAATCCTCTTTAGTAATAATAATATTAACTATACCACAATACACGTGTTCAGGCATTGAGGTGCTCTGTGTTACCTATCAGAATAAAGGGGCTGCAATTATACTTAATGCAACAAAACTTGGATCATAGTGCATTGCGCAGCACAACACAAAAACAATGTGAGTTACAGTGCAAGAAATGAATCATGACCAAAAATAACATACGGGTGAATGTTCAGGGAATGTGACTGACCTGCTTGGCATTATGTTCCATCTCATTTTAGGGTGTGTGGATAAATCATGTGTATTGTGTAAGAAAGGAATGAAACAAGGACGGGAGGGAAGAGATGGAGGAAGGTAAGGAGGAGGAAGAAATAAAGGAAGAGAGAGCAAGGAAGGGAGTAAGAGAGTAAGGGATGGGAGAAAGAAAGAAAGGAGGGAAGACAGAAAGAAAGAAAGAAAGAAAGAAAGAAAGAAAGAAAGAAAGAAAGAAAGAAAGGAGGGAAGACAGAAAGAAAGAAAGAAAGAAAGAAAGAAAGAAAGAAAGAAAGAAAGAAAGAAAAAAAGAAAGATGAGATAGGTATAGGTATAATTATAGAGGTAGAATTGAGGGGAAAAATGAGAGAAAGAGAAAAGGTGAAAGTAAGGGAGAGAGCAGGGGGGGAGTTAAAGAGTAAGGCAGGGATGGAAGGTAGAAGGTAAAGGAAGGAGTGCTAAAGAGGGGAAGAAGGGAAAAGGGAAGGAAGTTTTGGGGAGAGTAAGGCAGTAAGAGAAGGAAAAAGGAAAGAAAGAGAAGGAGAAAGTAAGGGTGGAGGCAGGAAGAGAGGGAGAAGGAGGATAAAAGGAATGTATTGGAGAGAATAAGGTAGGGATTAAGGGAAAGAAGGAAGGGTGAAAGTAAGGAGGAGGTGGAGAAGGAAGAGCGAGTAAAGGGAAAAGTAAGACTCTCCAGCTAAGTAAGAGAGAAGAAAGGTAGGAAAGGAGGGTAAGGGAAGGAGAGAAAAGAAAAGAAAGAAAGAAAGAAAGTGAGAGAGAGAAAGAAAGAAAGAAAGAAACAAAGAAAGAAAGAAAGATTGTTTGTCTTGTTTCTTGAAATAAGTCTCTGGCTTCCACTTATGTGATGAAAGTCTTTGGTTCCCGTAAATTGATATAAAAAGTTTAGACATAAATAGAGAATAAAGGGGGAAGAGACAAAGAAAGACAGATGTAGGCTCAGCAACAATAGCAAGAAGAGAAAAGTGAGAGAAGAAAAGAAAAAGGAGAAACATTAGGATGGGGAGGAGAGGCAGAGATAAGACAGAGAACAAAGAAGATGAGAGGGGCAGAGGAAGGACAGAGGAGTGGAAGAGAGAAAACAGAGAGCTAGGGGGAATTCAAGGAAAAGAGAGAAAAGAAAAAAGAAGAGAAAGCAAAAAGAGAAAGGATAATGGGGAGAACAAGAAAGAGAAATAGAGAGAAAGAAATAAAAGAAAGAAAAAGGAAGCAGATATATGTCAGAGATCAGAAACAAGAAAGATGACAGGAGAAGAGGAAGGACTGGGAGCCAAAGGGAAGGGAGATAAGAAAAGGAAGAGAAAGATAATAGGGAGAACGAGGAAGGAAGGAAGGAAGGAAAGAAGGAGGATGAGTAGAGGTAGGATTAAGGGGAAGAAGAGAGAAAGGAAGTATTGTAGAAAGTAAGTGAGAGAACAGGAGGCTTAATAAGGGAAGGAGTAAGAGAGAAGACAGATAGGAAAGAAGGAAGAAAGTGAGAAAGGAACGGGAAGAAAGGGAAGGAAGGAAGAAGGAAGGGAAAGCAGAAGAATAGGGGATTCAGTAACAAATAAGTAACAGTGGAAGTAGAAGGTGGAAGGAGGGAGGTAGGTAGAGAGGAAGGAAGGAACAGTCAATGTTCCCCAAGTCAGCGTGTGTTTTGCTTTATGGGTAAAGGAGGAAAGCGTTCTAATCAAGCGATTATATTTGGTACCCATAAATGGGTCACTGCTGGTAAGGAAGTGAAAAGGTTTATTTATTTTATTTCAGGTTCTGTTGGAAAAATGAGTGAATTATGGGGGACAATTGTATGATCCTCGGGGGCCATTCCACCTCATTTCTGTATTTCTATTTTTTAATACAAAATGAAGCAGGAAAAGTAAGACTTCTTGGAAGTTGGTTGCCATGTTTGACCCCCCACAGCAGCCAACAATAAATGGTATTTTTGCTGTAGGCCTTTGCAAATGTAAGATCATCTCTCCATATCCTCTGCGTTCAGGCTGCATGAAATGTTTTTGTCTCCCAAGGCCCCATCGGATGCTGAGTTTCCGAAACGATAACAACAGCATCCGCAAACACCTACAAATTCCAGCAAGCAGATGCCTGGCGGTGCTGAGATTCCACACTGCGCTCCGGCCTAGGTGAGACTCCCAGATCTCTGCAAATTCTGCATGGCCCAGACCGACCCTCTATATTTAACCTCAGGGTGATTTAAGCCCCGAGGGGTAATGTAATCCACCTCCTCGGCTCATCGCAGCCTCTTCCAAAAGTTTATTTTTGCTTTCCTGCAAGTCAGCAATGGACAAACCTCCCCCAACCCTTCTTACCCCCTCTTGCAAATTACACCGCTGAAGAACACGGCCTGTCAGGTTCAAGTGGGCCGATTAATCCAAAGCTTCGTAAGAGGAATTTCTACATATTGATTCTGATCCACATGGAATACCGAGCGTGTTCCACCCCCGGATCATCATTCCTAATTATATGACAACGGATGGGCCGCTCTGCACAAAACAGCTGGGAGCAGCTTGAGAAATCATTGGAGGGCCTGGTGGAATTTTGGTTGTTGCTCCGGTCATTGTGGCCCAATAACTGGTCCACAGCAGCCTTGAATTGATTCCAGTCTACAAAAAATTGTGTACAATGTATACCCAAAACTGATGAATTTTTGCAAATATTTGGTATCACTTTTCTAGATTTAGTCATCAATAAGTACAGATATAGAAAAAATACCCAACTGTACCGCAATATCCGATAATGATCACCCAGCTTTACCGCTAAGTCCGATAATGATCACATGACTAGCACTGAGGCACTGGTCACATGGTTTAAGGGATGCATTATAAGGCAGGATAACAAGTTTATTATTGTAGCTTTGTATCCAGCCAATGAGAATGCAGCAAGGGCCCTTGGATCATTGCTGTTTCTTGTAGTGATTGACTTCTGTTGTTGAGCTCACTTGCCCTCTGCCTACCTGGCCCCTGCTTTACCTTGTCCAAACTCCTCCTACCTGGCCCTTGTTTTTCCCTGGTCTGAACTCCGCCTACCCGGACCCTGCTTTTCCTGGTCTGAACTCCTCCTACCCGGACCCTGCTTTACCTGGTCTGAACTCCACCCACCCGGCCCCTGCTTTACCTGGTCTGAACTCCACCTACCCGGCCCCTGCTTTACCTGGTCTGAAAATTGCCTACTGGATCTCTGCCTTCCCAAACCTTGCTTTACCTGCTCTACATATCCTTATTTTACCTGTCTGAACCCCACTATTGGACCTGGTCTGAATTCCACCTAGCTCATGTAGGGATGTTGTGCATACCGAGTTTTAATACGAAAATATTATTAACAAAATTCTAAATTCTAAAACTCAAATTACCTGGTTTGTACTCCGCCTATTCAGACCTTGCTTTACCTACTCTGAACCTCACCTACTGGACCTACTTTACCTGCTCTGATCTCTGCCTACAGGACCTTGCATTAACCGGTCTACAAATTTTGTTGTACCTGTCTGAACCCCACTATTGGACCTTGCATTACCTGGTCTGAATTCCACCTAGCTCATTTAGGGATGTTGTTCATGCCTAGTTTTAATTCAGCGATTTTTAACAATGTTCCACCTTGCTAGACCATGCTTCACCAGGTCTTCATCTGCCAAACCTTGCTTTACCTGACCTAAACTCCACCTTGCTTTACCTGGTCCGAAAACCTGAATATATATATAGCACCAACATATAATGCAGCGCTGTACATTAAATAGGGGTTGCAAATATCAGACGAATACAGACAGTGACACAGGAGGAGGAGACGACCCTGCCCCGAAGAGCTTACAATCTAGGATGTGGGTGATTCCCCTTCATTCTTTCGCAGCATCTAAACCAAAATTTTACTCCCCACTCACCAATAACTCTCTGTTCACATGTAAAATCTGCCCTGCCATCTTGCCCTCCCAGGGGCACCTTGAGCTATAGAATCCACTGCACAGATCCCAGGGAATGTTAGCACCAGCGCAATACAAGTGACCGCCAGTAGAGGTCACAGCGCCTCAGCTAGTGCAAATACATGGAGGAGTATGCTCATGTGATAGAAATTTTACAAAAATTATATATATATAGGTAGATAGATATAGATATATTGTATACATTACACCTTTGACCCTTTTATATATCAGTTGGATAAAAAAAAAAAAATGAATTCTTTGTGTTTTTTTCTTTTAAGTGATAATGCCTTCTCCTGTCCTCCAAATCCTGTCCTTCAATTTTGTATTTAAAATAACTGCAAATAGGAACTATCTATACTTCTAAAGCATCATTTTACAACAAGCGAACCCTGTGGGAATAGAACCATCCATGACTTAGTAGACATGGGCCGATTTTTGTTACCGATCCAATTTCTGATCTAATAAAATGATTGGATCTGAAATGATGGTAAAATAAAATCAGCAGCCGACCAATCATAAGTGACCAATTCTGTTTGTTACCGTGTGTCCATGGTACATTCGGGGTGCCATTAGGAATTAATGTCAATGGCATGGGCTCATGTGTTCCTGGTGACTGCCAATTAAAAATACACACCTTTAACCAAATTCACCTGTAGGGACCATTTGGTGAATGTCAGATTCACTAGTTATCCACACCCCTACATAGGGAACTGTAGATACAGAATATTGTAACAAAGCAAAATAATAAAAGTTTGGGGAATTCTTGAAGTCGCCGTGGATGAAATGTTGGATGGTGTTGGGGGTGCCCGGGCATTTTTTTTCCTTCAACCTGTTGCAGATTCCACCTGTGTCCCTGGCAGCGAGGGCCCCTTTGCCGCGGTTTCTCTCTCGGCCCGTATTACGGTATAATTACCATCATCATCTCTGCCGCTCAGCTGCTGTTATTTTAAAAAGTGAGAGATGTTTTCTGGCTGACAGCTCCCGGCAGAATTTCAGCTCTTTCTGCTGACCCCGGGCTCTTTATTTTTAAAACTTGCCTTGGATCCACTTACCCTGATTAGCTCTTCAGCCTGATTAAAGAGAGAAAATTATCAAACCCCCGAAGAAGGAGGATGGGCCCCAAAGGTTCAAGATGGGCCCATGGTGGAATGGGGAGCGCCCCCGCATGGACATCCTCACAATCAGGTGTAAGGTGCGGGTGAGGAAATTGTAATAAAGTCAGGACTGGATTAGGGGGGCAAACTGGGCAATTGCCCTGACCCCACCTTCTCTGGGGCCCCAATTACAGAAGGGCAGTTGGTGCAGAAAGTCGGATTGCTGTGTTATGACAATAGTTCTTTTGTGGGCTTAAAGTGTAAGATATGCCCCACTATTTGTCCCAAATCATGAGATATGCCCCTATTTGTCCCCATTGGGCCATTGGGGAGATATGCCCCCCGTTTGTGCCCATTGGGGAGATATGCCCCTATTTGTCCCCAATCGGGAGATATGCCCCACTATTTGTCCCCAATCATGAGATATGCCCCTATTTGTCCCCATTGGGGAGATATGCCCCCTATTTGTGCCCATTGGGGAGATATGCCCCTATTTGTCCCCAATCGTGAGATATGCCCCACTATTTGTCCCCATTGGGGAGATATGTCCCCTATTTGTGCCCATTGGGGAGATATGCCCCTATTTGTCCCCAATTGTGAGATATGCCCCTCTATTTGTCCTCATTAGGAATATATGCCCCCTTTTTGTTCCCAATGATGAGATACACTCCTCTATTTGTCCCCATTGGGGAGATATGCCCCTATTTGTCCCCAATCGTGAGATATGCCTCTCTATTTGTCCTCATTCGGAATATATGTCCCTCTTTTTGTTCCCAATGATGAGATACACCCCTCTATTTGTCCCCATTGGGGAGATTTGCCCCCTATTTGTCCCCAGTCGTGAGAAATGCCCCCTATTTGTCCCCAATTGGAAGTTAGGGCTCTCTGTGTGTCCCCAATCCTGAGATATTCCCCTTTATTTGTTCCCATTGGAAATATATGTCCCCTTATTGTCCCTATTCGGAAGATATGCCCCCCTATTTGTCCCCAATTGGAAGATACTCCCCTCTGTGTGTCCCCAATAGGGAGATATGCCGCTTTGTTTGTCCCCATGGGCAGATACGCTCCTCTTTTTATCCCCAATAAGAAGACACATCCCCTCTTTTTGTCCCCAAAGGGAAAATATGCTCCTCTATATGACTCCAATGGGGAGATACAACCTCTTTATTTTCATGGCAGGAAATTCAACACTTACAGTTGTTACTGGAAATGGACGTTGGAGAAACTTTTCCATTGGGGACACCTGTGTCCATTTGTATCAATTCCCTGTCACTTCTTGTGCCAAGAACAAAGGGTAAATGTCCCAATGGGGTCACATAAAAATGGCCGATGTTTTGCACCTTCCCTGCATGGGGTGTGTGTGGACTGCTCCAGGTGACTCCATTCTGTATGACGTGGGGCATCCTGGGCAGGGTCTGCCACCTGTTGGGCACCTCACAGATTGGCAGCAAGATTCCAGGTGCAGGGGTGCTCTTTACATTCCTACATGGGGCATTAAAATGTGTGATCTCCTCCCAACAGCAAAAATAAAATGCAGTCCCAACATCATAAAAAAGAGAGGGGTGATTGAGGGGGAGTTAAAAAACTCTGCCGTTGATCAGCAATGTGGATCATTGCCATATGGGGGGGCATTTTTGACCCCAATGGGTGATGCCACTGCTTTACCCAAATGAATTCTTTTAACCATAGGTACCCTTTAGTGATAAAAGTAAATGCACCAAAAACATTTCATTTTGCTGGCAGCCTCCCGTAATGGCACATGGATACCTGATGTGGGCGCCGGTGACCAGGTGAGGTCAGAAAAGGTCACGGCTCCCTTAGATGTATGGGGGGGGCTGCCATAAGGGAGGTGTAATGATACGTCTCTGGTATGAAGCACACTTTATCCATGCCCGGGTGGCCTTATTTCAGAGGGTGCTACATATCACAGCTGCCAGCCGGGCCGGGGTATTAATAGACGGAGCAGAGTGATATCAGTGAACGAGCCCTCTTCAGCCCGCTGCTGTCACTTAGGAGCACCTGGTTTAATTAGGACGCAGGATATTGTTTGGAGATAAGAAGGCTGCCGACATGGCTAAATACAGGCAATTAATGAGCAATATTACAGAGATGCTGAGGCTGTCCAGCAAACACTTCAGCTGTGGTCAAATCAGAACATTCTCCCTTCATCAGATTTCACTGGAATCCAGGTCAAGCATAGTTCATAATCCACCCAACAGGGTCAATGAGTGTGCAAGACTATAATTAAGTTCTCAATGGGGTAAAAAACTTTGGAAGTGGGCGTGTCTGAAACAGGGGTTCCCAGATCCTCGGGGGCGGGATATACTGGTGGGCTACAGCATTAAAATCCAATGAAAAAATACACACTGAGCAATGTGACAAGGTAACCTTTATAAACATAGACGCTATATAAAGTACAGGGTTATATAGAGACAGCAGACTGTAAAAAGTGCGGCAACACGCTGTATGGATCACCTAGAAGGAAGACGGGACACCAGGTTGTCCTTGTTAGTCATATGGAAATGAATGCACACCTGTTATTGGCACAATAGCAGCTGTTTTGTCACAGCATTGGCTCAGCCTATCAGCATTCAGGGAACTGATGACATCACAGGAGGAAATGCTGACATCAGAGATGGCTTAACATACCCAGAAATGGTGTAGGTAACGTGGACATGTATGAGGGAGAAAATGGGTGCTGTCATTGCTGGCTTGGCCATAGTTCTATGTCCCCTTGCACCCAGGGGCCATCAAGCTCCACACAGCAAATCAGCAATGGAAGGTCCCATATTTCGATCCTCACAGTTCCCCTTTAAGGAGTCCAAGTAGAACATTCACCAAATGGGTCTTGTCAACCACGAAACGTCTTGATGACCCCACCAATTTTTGCCAACATGGGTCTGATTTAGTAAAGCTCTCCAAGACTGGAGACGATAGACTATCATAGGTGAACTTGGGTGATCAAGCAAACCTGGAATGGATATCTTCATTATTTCCTATTATTTGGCAAATGTCCTTGACTAAATGTATTTGAGGTTTTCTGGATCACTCAGGTTCTCTCATGATAGTCTCTCTTCTCAAGTCTTGGAGAGCTTTAATAAATCAGGTCCCTGGTGTGGAACATCATCCCCTCAAAGATATTGAGGTGGTCAAAGTGAGCATTTGTTGAGTCCCTGGAGGCTGCAATATTATTGGTTAGTGGTTGAGACCAGCAGGTGTACAGTTCAGGTGAACTCACCCATGGGAGGAGACTGACTGGTATAGACGTAGCTTAACTTATACACCACCATTGGGTGCAGCAAGTTGAGTAGTCCCTGGTACAAGCTACATGGAAATGCTTCACTTGGCATAAAACTGATGAATGATTCCCACCTTCTGATTCACAAGAAGTACTTTCACTCAACCAGGCTGTTTTGTTAAAGTCATTGGTGGCATTTTATCCATTGGATGGTTGGGTTGATGGTTTGGAAGACTTCAAACCTTGGGGAGTTTCCATTAAAGTGTATCTAAAGCCAGATTTTGGGACAGTTTTTGTAATGGTCTCCAAGACAAATAGAGAAGGTGAATCTCCTCAGACAGACACCAATGAAAACCTGACAACACTTTGGCTTTCAATAGACTTCATCGATGAAGCTTCTTTGAACATTAACCAGGTAGCGTATTTTAAGATAATCGTGCAATATCCATGGCTAATTTGCTTAGAGCATTCTTACCAAAATTCTTACCAAAATTGGCAATTTTTAATCAGTAAGGCAATTTTTTTCAGGATAAAGCAGTAAATTCCTGTGCATACATAGAAATTTTTAAAGGGCTCAAGATGGTCTTTCCAAAGAAGCCTTTTCGATCTTGACCACTTACGTCCAGGTCATCAACCCACCCAGGCATACACAGCAGGTTAAACTAATGTTTAGGGTATTATGAAACCAACAAATCCCCAGCATTGGCATTGATTGGCAGGATGGTTCCTGGTTCCACCTTGACTTGCCGAGTCCTTAATAGTACGTTTCTTTCTCCACCCATCCTGGAAATGAAGGAAGAGAATAATCAGGAACTGGATGACAACATCCCCATAGGGCATTCATGCAAAAGTAGATCACCGAGTGTTGGACAGACCAATGTTGGATCTTTATAGACATACATCTTAGTAGTAAAATCTTAGTAACCCTTGGATGATAAATGTCTGAGCTTGTCTAAATGAAAGGCCCATGAATCCTACCGTACCACCGAGACCTCCCATGAAAACACCATGAGTAAAAGTTCTTAGAATGTGACCAGTGACCACCATTTCATTGAATGCAAACAATATCTGGATCTCAATAGTCATACCATTAAGGGCTCTATTTATAAATGATTCTCCTGTCAATTTGTCTAAAATTTGCTACTAGCCAATTAAATCTCTGCACAATTCTTGGTGACTTTTAAACCAATAGCTCGTTCTGCCACCTAGTGGCCAATTGACAAAGTGCACAGTTGTCACAATGGGAAATGCTATAGGTATAAATGAATATAATAATGGAGCCTACACTCTAATGTCTTCAACATTTTATAACTATACAGTTATAACATATAACCCTGACATATACTGTAATGATGTACAAAGGAAACTGAGCCAGGCACGCCATTCTCTGTACCAGAGGAGCTTACACTCTAATGTCTTCAACACTTTATAACTATACTATTATATCATATAGCTCAGACATATACTGTAATGATGTACAAAGGAGATTGAGCCAGGCATATCATTCTTTCAACCAGAGGAACTCTTCAACACATTATAATTATACTATTACATTATAGGTCAAGCATTGAGGGTTCTTCTTACCTCCGGGGTCACGACGCAAGATCATTTTGCGCACTTCATCATACACGAAGATGAGTAAACTGTACGGGAAGGCACAGAACCACCACGTCACCCTGTCAAAGAAGGGAATAAAGTAAATAATTTGGATTTCTAAAATCCTTCCTGGAATTTGGGAGTGAAAAGCTGCTGCAATAAAGAGTACCTGTCTTTAAAAATCATACTTTAATGGAATATTTTAGGTCAATTCCTTTTTTATTGCTATGGATAAAAAATATCTCCTTTTTATGATCACATGATCCACATTGTGGGTGTTTGGCATATTAGAGACTGCATAGAGATTGTGGGTTTGAGACAGGTGCTGAGAGAGTGCTGTATTTGGAGCGCCAAAATGTTTATTATTTTTTAAGATAAAAGCATAATTTGCAGCAAGTCATTCAGGACTGTATTGTGGTTTAGTCACCTAATCCTAAATTCTGCCATTTTTGTAGCCAGCCAAGCAGAGAATATCTGCAGAGCTCTTTGTAGTGTGGAATTATAGGCAGCTGGCAGCACCACCTGCTGGACATATTGCTAACTGCGCTAAGAAGGCATCTTTTAGCCTCAATTGCAGCTTTCTCTCCTTCACTTCACAACCTTTTTGTCCCTGAGGAACCCGCAAATAATTAATCAAATAACTATTTGTATTTAATAATCAATAATATAATAATTTGTACATTTTTATCAGGTCTTGGGAGACCCCTGCTAAAACCAGTTTATTGGGGGTCAGTGGAGAAAAGGTTTTTGTGGCCAATGAAAAGAATGCCCCCGTACAGTGGTAGCTACAATACTGCTGGTTTTATCAAGTGGTGTTGGCCCCAGAACTATGCAGAGCCCATTGTCTGTATTTAACCTTTGTGGGCCCTGTTGCACACTGTGGTTTCTCCCACCAGCTTGAATATATTGCAGTAATATATGAGCCAGCAGAAGAAACCACTGCATGCAGAGGGGGGAGCAGGTCTCCTACACACTTGTAAGTGGCCCGGGGGAAACAAAGTAGACGTATTTGAACAGGGGCCACCATCAAGGTGCATATATTGCCTCTTCTTTTACAAAGCCCTTCTTTTATATAAGTTACTGGGTGGTGAGGGGGATCTACTCACTTGAGAGGGTACATTCGGAGGGCCACATCCATCCCTGGGCAGTAAGACAGGAAAGCAGCCAGAGCGGTCTCTTCAAGGAGACCAAATATTAAAATCTTGTTCCTGGGGGGAGAAAAAGTGGGGTCAGAGGTGGTCACATCAGGGCTTACTATAATCATACTCGGCTCAAAAACTTCTTATTTGGAAAGGTTTTCCTGAATTTTGACCCATTCTTCCTTCTCATAACCAGATATAGTATGAGGGAGGGAAAACAATGGCTGTGATTGAGTAGCCAAAAGATTCCATACACAGGAATTGCTACTTTTTGCAATTTGGAGCAAAATAGGCCTTGTCCAAAATCCAGGGAATCCACCCAAAAAAGAGGTGTTTGGGGAGATTTCAGCAGCAACAAGGGGGTGCTGTTTGACTTTAGGTCCCACCAACCAATTCTTACTTCATGCCTTGCTGGAAGACGGAATTCCTTCTGGTCTTACAGATGATCAAATCGGCCCATTGCACCACCACAATGCTGGTGAAGAATGCCGTGTGACACGTGAATTCTACCACCTTCCGTTGCTCGTAGGTCTGGAAAATGGAATATGATTGGTCTATATTAGCTCAGCCCCAAGTTTGGTTTGGTAGGTGGAGCAGGTGGGTGGTTGAGTTTCTATACCTACCCACTCCTGTCCATAGCTGTCCTCTACATCATTCATTGAGCGATCATCCCAGTCCAACCTGATACCGAGCAATCGGGACGGCAGAAAACCGTTTTCTGCCAGGATGACAAAGTAGGCGAAGAAGCCACCAAGGGCCTGGATCATACCTGAAAAGATTTTATAAGTGAGAAAGAGCCAACAAGGACTCAAAAATAATAATTCACCATAATCATACAGCCTTTCCTCTATATATATTGCATCCCTGGTGTGCAGTGTATGCTGATATATTGGCCCCAATTTATTAAAGCTCTCTGAGGCTAGAGAGGATACACTTTCATCAGTGAAGCTGGGTGATTCAGCAAACCTGGAATGGATCTGGTCCAGGGTTGAAACGTTTGCTAACAGATAGCAAATTAATTTTAGGAAATCCATTCCAGGTTTGCTGGATTACCCAGTTTCTCTGTTGAAAGTGTATTCTCTCCAACCTTGGAGAGCTTTAATAAATCAGACCCAATCAGCCCACAAGATTTCTTCTCGGCTCCTGTTCTGGTGACAACCCTAATTTTGAGGATCAAATTCTAGTAGTGGTCACAACAAAAAGTCCATCAGCACATTGCTTTACTTCATCAGAATTTCCCCTTAGTGATAGATCTGAATCCAACCAGCTAATTCGCACATTTGGGCTGGTATCCATTCGAGATATGCCGAAGCTGCAATCAACATGAAGTGGGCAGGGACTGCTTTTTTCCATATATGAAGCTAGGGGGCAGTGTAGTTTACATTTATATCATTATTCATGTAAGGTGGGTTCCTTTACTCCCCCTGGTGGATATGTCTAGAAGCTGTCTCCTTTTCTTGTTTACTGGCTGTGACATTGATTAAATATCAAAAATATGCAAATTAGAGTCCTGACTTCCCTTTGACTTTCCTAATCTGCATGCTTGTTCCAGGGTTCATAACCGGGCACTGGCACTGGCTGTGTCTCTTTAAGGAATGCTGTTTACCGGTATAATTGCAGCTTTGAAGGTAAATAAATCTCAATTATTCAGTTTGCTCGCATGCCGCGCCGTTGTGCTGGCTGCGAGTAATTAACTGCGCAATCAATATTTATTTCGACTGCTGCAATACAAAGAAAGCCTCCGCAATTAGGAGTGTGTGTAATATTCTCCGAGTTATAGTTTCCTGAGGCTGAATAAAACCATGACTGGTGCTCCCCTTGTGGCTCCGCCGTAATCTATCATTTCACCCCGCAGTACCTGCAAACAAAGTTGATTTCTTTTGATTTTTTTTTATTTTTCCCATTTGAACGGAGCGCTAATTAAAATATAAAAGGGGTTCAATCGCAACTCATTAATATCCTGGAGTGGTGTGTGCGACAACATGGACGCAGGGGAGAGATGAGCAAAAGTTTAGAAGTTTGGAGCCTCTCTGTGTGATGTCTTCTGACCAATCAGGTGTCTTAATATAGTATTATATTAATCCATGGACTGTGAGTTCCTTGCTCAGGGGTGGGACCATGACCTCCTGCACTAACCGTCCTTCCTACGTTTTATGGGTGTCATTTAATGTGGAACGTGACATCTAGTGGCCAACAAAAGAGACTGCAGGGGGAATCTCTGGACTATTGGTAATGCAGGCAATGGAAGGATGTAGCTGGTTCTCTTGAACAACTTCAGACTTACCAATCTGCCCGTAGGCCATGCTGATTAGCCGCTCGTTTACCAGTTTGTCTGTGCGGGGGTTCCTTGGCTGTCTTTTCATAATTTCGCTCTCTGCAGCTTCTTATGCCAGTGAGATGGCCGGTACCTAGTATAAAGATGAAGAAAAAGAAAAATCAAGTCATGTGACCCTTCTTTCCACAGCCAATAAATTAAGGACACCATGATGGTGGGATGGGGATAAAAACACACCATCCCCATAAACTGTTCTTATAATTGGTTAATTGTAAGCTACTGCAGTTTCACTTTCCTTTACAGGTAACAGTGAAGGAAGAAGCAGAACAAGTGAGTTATATCTCTGTTACTCTGCTATCTCCTCCAATCAGCATATTAGTATTTATCCCCAATATTTGCATGACTAGCAACGTGTTTCACAGCAGGCCACATCACATAGCATAACTTGTCAATGCAGAGTTGTGGTGAGTTGTAACAGGACATCCTCTCTGCTGAACTATATATACCCAAATATAAATCAAGATTTTGCCATTAGAAAAAGAATCTTGGTTTTTACTTTGAGCACACCACTAGATGGTGCTGTGTCCTTGTGTAAAGTGTATAACAAACCCTTGCCATCTGTGGGTTTTTCACACAGTGCCATCTACTGGTGGACAACAATAATGCACAATTGATCATTTACGAACAAGTGATCGAATTACAACCAACTAAAAAGTTCAAAATATTTGAACTTATAAAAAAAGTTAAACAAATGTTTTAAAAATACCACACCATCCATTTTATTAGCATTTTTGTTTTCTTTTTAGAAGTTTTTTTTTAGATAAAAGTAGATCCCTAAGTTTATTTTCAGATAGGTTTAAATTGCAGTAAATGTAGTACTTACCATGTCTGTGCCTAGATCAATGCACAAGATGGTGACTGTGCCCAGGGGTAAAGGGATGTTGGCGATGATAAAGAGTAAGAACGGTGTAATCTCTGGAATATTACTGGTCAGTGTGTAAGCAATGGACTTTTTCAGGTTATCAAAAATTAACCGACCTGGGAAAGAAAATAATGTCACACACTAATATTATACATTTATATAGCTCTGACATATATCATAGTGCGGTACAGAGAACACAGAGCCAGTCCCATCAACCCCTGTACAGAGGAGCTGACACTCTAATGTCCCCCCACAGTCACACACTATTATATACATTTATATAGCACTGACATATACCACAGTGGTGTACAGAGAACACCCTGCAAGTCCCATCAGTCTCTGTACAGATGAG
>NC_092869.1:3682185-3684808 GCF_032062135.1 Pyxicephalus adspersus
AGTCCCATCAGCCTCTGTACAGAGGAGCTGACACTCTAATGTCCCCCACAGTCACACACTATTATTATACATTTATATAGCTCTGACATATATCGTAGCACTGTACCAAGTGACTACAAACCTTCTTCTACTCCTGTAACAATGGAGGCAAAGTTATCGTCCAATAGGATCATGTCGGCAGCTTGTTTGGAGACGTCAGACCCCGCTATACCCATAGCCACGCCAATATCAGCTTTTTTCAGAGCTGGGGAGTCATTGACACCGTCGCCGGTCACAGCCACGATGGCTCCCTGCATAAAGGAAACGAGGAATTTCCATTAAAAATCTGCATCTTTCGGTGTTCCCTGTGCTACATCACTGCTTTATCCCAATAACAGATATCTATGTGACGCAGCCAAGTGTACCTGTCTCTGACAACCCTCCACAATGATCAGCTTCTGCTGGGGTGAGGTCCGGGCAAAGACGATCTCCGTGTGGTTTTTCAGGATGTCATCCAGATGTTCCGAAGTCATATCTTTCAGATCGGAGCCGTGCACCACGCATGCCTTCGCCTCCCTGTAAAAAAATAAAACATTCCAGCTATATGTTCTCTATATTTTAAATCCCTGGCACACCAATTTGGCCATTTTTTCGTTCAGATGCATTTAAATCCCAATGCAATGCTCTCTTCAATGCCTAATACAACTATAGCCTATTCTGCCACCTAGTGGCCAATCTCTGACATAGCACAGCAGTCACAATAGGAAATGGTAAATCTCCTCTATGCATCAAAATGAAAAAATGACCGAATCTCACAATCTGTGTTGTTCATTGTGAAAACTCTCATTCTGCTCTTTAATTCAATGATTTGTTTAACTGAAAATGACAGAAAATGCAAAAAAAACACCAGAAGGGGCAATAAACAATAAGATATTTTATTTAGGAGGAAGGAATATTACTTGATAGGACTTTATTTGCTCGGCTTCACTAAAATATTACAAAAACAGATTGGTTCAATAAGATCCGTGCGTGAATGGCGAAAGCAATTTCTAAAACAATTTGGCTGCATATTAGCCTGTCATACTTTAAATGTACCACTGGGTGGCGACACTGTCCTATACTTTCATACAGAGGTGTGCAGTGATTTTATCAAATGCTGCTTTTCTGATTAACTCTTCAACTGACTCTCAAAAGAGTTCACAATCTAGTATCCCCACCACACTTATTTGGTATTGACGCAGCCAGTTTAGGAGAAAGCCAATTACCTTTCCAGTAAAATTTTTTAAAGGTGGGGGGAAGACCATACAAATTCCAAGCAGATTGCAGAGAGGATCATGCAATGAAATACACTTTTTTCGGCGTTGGTCCTTGTAAGGTCATGTGATTTACCTACCTGGGATTCACCTGGTTTACTGGGATGTTAAGGCGAGCTGCAATGTCCTCCACAGTCTCATTCCCCTCAGAGATGATACCCACGCCTTTAGCAATGGCCTTGGCGGTAATTGGGTGGTCTCCGGTCACCATGATGACCTGGAAAGTGAAAGTGATGATCAGCATGGTTTGACCTGGTTGAATATTCATACTACAATAATGGAGGGCTTTTTCAGAGAAACAAAATCATAGCTGCTGCTGTGAACGCTAAGAATGAATTACCCCACAATGGCAGCATCTATAGAGGTCAGTGGGGGTCTACTGAAAATTAATCCATTGTTATGAGCGTTTGCATTCCCATAGCCTGACCACAGATTCATTGTTATATTGCCATTCCCATTTTATGATATTGTACCTTGATCCCAGCACTACGGCATTTTCCTACGGCGTCCGGCACAGCTGCTCTGGGTGGGTCAATCATGGAAATCAGCCCTACGAAGCACAGGTTGGTGATGGGAAAGTTGACTTCATCTGTGTCAAACTTGAAGCCACGTGGAAAGTTCTCGGGGGACAAATAGGAATGGCAGAACCCTGATGAAGAGAAAGAGATGAAACAATACAACCTTTGTATGGGACTTGTGTAAGTTCTGAATTGCTCCAGGTGGAGCTTTCACTGGCCACAGAACCCCATGTGACAGTGTTGGACCAATCACCAAGCCTTATGGTTGTCCCATTAGGTAAGTCACATGTTCCTCCCTACTTGGAAGCAATGGGTATTTAAGTACTGTACATGGAGACTGGACTCCAGCTTCCTATTCCATTTATTATGTTTCCATCATGGCGTATGCCACAAACCCACCCAACACTCTCTCTCCAAGGCCTCCCAGCTCAAAGTAGGCGTTTTGGAAGGCCTCCCTCATCTCTTCATCCAGTGGCTGTTCCTGTCCATGTATAAGGATGGTGGAGCAACGGTCTAGAATCCTCTCTGGTGCCCCTTTCATCACCAGCAGGTTGCCCTCTGGGTTATCCTCCCGCTCATGGATGGAAAGCTATGGAGGGAGAATAAAGAAAAATTGTCATCTGGTGCTCAGATTCAAAAACAAACACCCCTATAGTACATGGTCCTGTGATTTGTATTTGTCTGTGGGGTGCAGCAGCAAATTTATATCAATATGAACTCAGCAAGGATTTAATTCCTTTTAGGTGCCACTTTTTTTTGTGCCAGTGTCTCTGGGTTGTGTAACTGACAGCATACTGGTGCACATGAGTTTGT
>NC_092869.1:3686474-3693959 GCF_032062135.1 Pyxicephalus adspersus
GATGATTCACAGACTGTATTCACCTGATACTTGTTGGTAGAGTTGAATGGGATTTCGGCCACTTTGGGGTTCCTCTCTCTCATTTTTTTTACAGAGCCGCAGGAGAGTTCTATACACTTGAGCAAAGCTGACTCCGAGGCGTCTCCTGCCGTATCTCTCTGGGTGAATAATAAAAAAAATGAGTGAAACAACAGAATTCCAACAACAAGGGTATGTGTACATTTACATACTATGACATTCACATGGTAGAATAACCTGCAATCAGATCATTGCATGGCTAGACCAACCTTCATCCAATCAGAGTAGAGTAAAATTCTCAGCTTCTGGCCAAGGTTGACACATCCAACCATTTTACAGATCCAAAGTTCTCCACAAAACCCATCTTGAACTTACTTTTGAAATGGGGATCTTATCCTGGCCCACTTTGAACACGGCGCGGTTACAGAGCCCGGCGATGCGGGACAGGCCTGTCCAGGTGGGTGAACGTTTATCAAATGTGGTCCCTGGGAATAAAAACCAAAATCAACATCAAAGGTCCAGTATTGGTCACATGATTGGCATGATGCTTTGGGGCTGATTTACCTAGGATTTGAGAATGTTCACAGAAGAAAATTGGGTGAATGTTCACTTGAATTATCCAATCAGGTGCTGATAAATTTTCAATCCACATGGTTGGATAACTGAAGTGAGTCTTAATTTATTTTGTGGACATGGTGATTTTTTGAGCGGCCAACCAAGTCATCCAACCACTGGTAAAATGTGGCCCTGGAATAACTGACAACTGTCAATGGGGGCAGCTTATAAACAGGGGTGTAGTGGGATGGGCATGGGTGGGAATGCAGTGCTCTGCTACTTTTTTTGGAAATGGGCACACGTTCCCACTCTTATTTTGCAAAGAATTCTTTGGTGGTCCGCGGCTCTGGCCGATCCTCCACCCTCCCAGGTCAGGAGAAATACCGAGCTGAATGAGGGGCGGCACCGGCCAGAGCCGCGGACCATGTCTCCCATATGGAATAGCAGGCTCAGGGTGGTGGGCGGGTTGTCTCTCTAAACACACAGGCTCAGGCGTGCGATGGGAAAGTATGCGGTTCTGGTATCATGACGTCACTCTGGGGGAAGTTTCTTCCCCTTTGTATGACACATAGGCAGGGGTGTAGTAGGTAAGGCATGTCATGGATAGAACTGTGCCCCCTCTTCATTTTTTAGGACTGCACCTCTGCTTATAAATCACCAAAAGCTTTATAAAAGATTGGTCAAGGGTATAATGACCTTTGGTGGTCTTCTAAGTAGACCAGGGATGGAGTGGGAAGAAGTGAAATAAATATGGTCATGGCCAACCTGACTGGTCCTCGGTGGTGTCCGCCTCGTGAATCTGGTTGTCAAACCACATATGGGCCACAGTCATTCGGTTCTGTGTCAACGTCCCGGTCTTATCGGAGCAGATGGTTGAGGTGGACCCAAGAGTCTCCACAGCTTCTAAGTTCTTCACCAGGCAGTTCTTGCGGGCCATCCTCTTGGCGGTCAGTGTTAAACAGACCTTGAAGGTCATAAAACAAAACACAGGGTCATAGACCATCTCAACACCTAATTCCCTGTACTGATACTCTGACAAATTCTCACCGTGACGGTGGCCAGAAGACCCTCCGGCACATTGGCCACAATGATCCCAATGAGGAAGATGACGGCTTCCAACCAGGAGTAGCCAAGGATGAGGGAAAGGACAAAGAAGGAGACCCCCAGGAAGACAGCCACGCCGGTGATGATGTGAATAAAGTGCTCGATTTCCATGGCAATGGGCGTTTGTCCTACTTCGAGCCCCGAAGCCAATGTGGCAATGCGACCCATGACTGTCCGATCACCGGTGGCTATGACGACACCTCTGGCAGTGCCTATATGTAGAAAATATTTTTAGTAAGGCATTGGCACCATTATGGGGTGGGCAGCACGGTGGCTAAGTGGTTAGCACTCTGGCCTTTGCAGCGCTAGGTCCTAGGTTCAAATCCCAGCCCGGACACATCTGCATGGAGTTTGCAGGTTCTCCCCGTGTCTGCGTGGGTTTCCTCCCACATCCCAAAAAAAAACATGCAGTTAGGTTGATTGGCTTCTCCCTAACAATTGACCTTAGACTACATTAATCACATATGACTATGGTAGGGACATTAGATTGTGAGCTCCTTTGAGGGACAGCTAGTGAGATGACTATGGACTCTGTACAGTGCTGTGTAATATGATGGGGCTATATCAATACTGTATAATAATTATAACAACTAGAAAAGTGCAGATCATTCATTAAAATGAGGGAACCAATCATTCCATATGGGACTGCACAAGCAATTTTCATGTTTCGCAAATTTTCAGATGCCTTGTGGCATTATCCAGGGGAAAGACTAGTTTAGCATACAAGACTGGGTTTAGCACACAAGACTTTGAGAATGGGTATCTCAAAGAGATCTTGGAGTTTGTAGCAGTGTATGGCTATGTGAATGTCCATCAGCATCGGGAGGCAATTCCCCAAAAATGTGTGGTCAACCCTCAAAGCATTCATCTAATAGCTGGGAATTAAACTTTCAAACCCCTAATGCACCCTAAAGTAACTCAAAATCCCCCCTTCTCCATTGATTCACCCTACATGACATTTCAGGGAAATAAAAAACTTTCCCTCATCCCCTCTCCTCCCCCTTGGTTAATCCTTGAGGGTTCATTTCCCATTCAGCCCACAAAACAGTTGCCTGGAGACAGGTACACTTTGAGAAATGTTTGTATAACGAGCCTTTGGCATCTCATCCGGCTTTTTTTGTTCCTCACATTCCCTCTTTGTTCCATGTCTCCGGACATCAATCATTCTTTTTTTTTTTGGAGGCTCCCTGGCTGTGAACTGGGAAAAGATTCAAAAGCTGCCATTGAGTTGCTGGGATTCAATAGAGGGACTGTCGTGGCCGGAGAATGAAACCCAGCGTACATCCGCCGTGACCTAATGTGGCCCTTAGAGCAATTCCGATGATCGGCGCAGCTGCAACGTATGGGGCAGGAAGACATTAAACCACCAAAACTAACAATCTAAAGCCTATGGCACCCAACATCCAAACTTCTGGTGGAACCCTATTCTCATCATCCTCACCTTCCACACAGTTGGTGGAGAAGAAGGAGATGTTTCTGGTCTCAAGAGGGTTCTCGTGGGTGAATTCTGGTGAGCGGGTCTGTGGTTCGGACTCTCCAGTAAGGGAAGAATTATCCACCTGGGCTAAAAAGCTCAAATTAGCAACCTTGAAGCAATAAAAGTGTCCCAGTCCACCCAGAAGACATTTTTTAGCTATGGTTGACCATGATGAAATGAGCCAACCGCTTGCCTTCCAATATGTTTTTATGGCGGTTATATCTCCCTACCATCCTTCCCAACTCCGCCCAGCTTGGAATTTTCTCATTCTTGTCAAGTCCTTCAAAGTAAGATTTATTAAAATGGGTGGAGCTTACAATGGGCAAGGTAGATTTTACGGAAGCAAATCCTCCAGAATGGAGCAAGATTTTGTATATCACTGCTTGGTGGGCCGACCCATAAATGGGGTGGTGTAAGCAAAATTGTGAAAAAGCCTATTAAAAAGTCAAAGGCTAACAATTGTCTTTGGGCTTTTATTTTTCATTAGTGGTGACCCCAAAATGTTACCGCCAGGGCAGTATCGTGGCATTGGCTTAGATGTTGGAGGTGGCAGACGAAAAGGATAGGGACTATATATTTAAATGAGTTTATAGAGAGAAGGGAGGGGCTCAGAGACCTGCCAAGGCTGCTCCTAGGTAACATGCTGCCTGTTCATTCTGAGTCTGCAGCTCTGATCAAAGCATTCACCATACCAATGAGCCTATTTCACATCCAGGATTCACCTTGCAGCCGTGAGAGGAGATGATTCTGACATCTGCTGGAACCCTTTCTCCGCCTTTGACCTCCACCAGATCGCCGACCACCACAGCTTCGGCGTTAATCTGCAGCTTCTCTCCCTCGCGGATTACTAGAGCTTGCTGGATAGGCAGAAAGTAAAAATGGCATTTTTCATTTTATCAAAGCATTAATGATTTTGAAACTCTGTTTCTTCACAAATATTGGGTCACCCCATGGGCAGCCATATTGCTTATTACATATTCAGGCTTTGCTTCCTCTTTCATAAGCCGCTGACTGTGTGTTATTGGTCCTCACTCACAACATGGGATATCAGAAACCCTGTGGGGTATCTGATGTCATTTAGTTAAGATGCAGGCTGTACTACCTAATAATCTACAAACTGATACATAGCATTCTGCTGTCAAAATATGGAACAGCAAGAGTAAAAAAAATGGAACAGTCCTAGACTAGAGAAATGTATCTAAAATCTATCTGACTGTCCTCATACCTGGGGCACCATGTTCTTGAAGGAGTCCATGATCTTGGAGCTCTTGGCTTCTTGGTAATATGAAAAGCATCCGGTGACGATGACGACAGCTGCCAATACCACTCCGAGGTACAGCTGAGATCGGCAGAATATGAGACATGAATGATAAACCACACATACATTACATTGGTTCTAATTCATCAAGCTTTATGCAGCTTCCAACTTTCTACGGCATGCTAAAGTGGCCCTCTTAGTATATTTGTATGTCATTTCAGAATGCTTTAAGTGCTGTGACCACACTGGGCAACCAAATTTGCACATTTTCTTTCTCCTGTTGTCCAGTGTGAACTGTCCTAGGATCCCCCAACCTCTCCATTAATGCTAATGTGCAATTTGCTGGGGTAGTTGGAGCAAAGAAAAGCTTGAACAGGGCCAGTAGGGCAAAATGGGCAATTGCTTTGGGCCCAGAATAGCAGGGGGTAGCTGGGTGGCTCCCACTTCATATTTGCTAAACCACTGCAAGGTGTGGGTGACAAACAAATCCCAAATTTCCCACGTTGCTTTGCAAAATGTTCAAGAGATCAAAACCGACTGAAGTGACCCTGTCACCCATTCAGGACAAAGCCTATTCTTTAAAGCCCCTTCCATTTATAATTGATTACAAACCCCCCCATTGGTCCCCACCTTCCTCCCTTCACTAATCCTGGTTTGGATGCAGTCACTGCTAAATCCCCATCAAATTTGGGGGGTCATGTGACCTCCTCCCAAGCTAGAACAGGAGGGGACCTGGGGCAAATACCAAGTAGGGGCCCCAGACGCAAAAAATTTCTATTGCCCGCCATGGAGGTGGGGTGTCCTGGGCTTTAGACCCCAAAAAAACATGTATGTTCACCAAATCCACCGTTCCCTCCAAGCTCCAAAACAGGCCAATGCCAAGTATGTCGGCCGGAACCAATGGGGATCAATGGGGTGGGGGGCTTTAAATAGAATGAAATGGACAAGGTGACAGGGCCTCTTTAGGTTCACATTCCTCATTGACTCCAATACATTTCCGTTGCTCAGCCGCTGATCGTACTGACATTGTCGTTGATTGGCTCGTCCTCCATGGCGATCTGAATCCCGTACGCCAGGAAGCAGAGGATGGCACCGATCCACAGCAAGATGGAGAAACCACCGAAGAGCTGACGGCAAAACTTCACCCACTCGGGGGTGGTAGGCGGAGGGGTGAGGGCGTTGGGCCCTTCCTCGGCCAGGATCTCAGCAGCGCGGGAATTTGTCAGACCCTAAAAAAAAAAGGGCGTGGTTTACACTCCGCCAGATCTAAAATAAAACGGCTGACAACAATTGGTGGTCTTACCTTGGCCAGATCTGTGCCTTATTTTTTGGCCAGGTCATCCAGGGACAGCTTATGGTCATCCTGATGGAGGAAAAAACACAGATCGGTCAACATCAACCATTACGAGTTTCCAGAATTCTTTTCCCGGCCCCATACAATACAATCTTATTGTACAATCTTAGGAAAGGAGGAGCAATCCAATCAATTTGTATCCAATCACGGAGGCTCATTCCCTATACCTGTACAATCTCAGACTAACCATACAGGTTACAATCTGATTGTACAATCTCATTGTAGTGTATGATGCTGCCCGATTGGATACAATTGAGAGAAGTGTTCATTGGGCTGTTGTGTTACACAACTGCTGGCTTTTGCAAAATATCGTACAATCAGATTGTACAATTAGATTGCAATGGCTGGTGATCAGTCACAGAACTTCTTTACTGATCTTTCATCGGATTTGTTTCTTCCACTCACCATGGTCACTTCCTTCTTCAGCTCATCCATCTCCCGTTCCTTCATCTTCTTCTTCCCCCCGCCGTTGTCGGCGTTGGTCGCCGCCGGCGAGTATTCGCGGCCCTCCTGTAGAACGAGAGAGAATTGTATCAGTGTGCAGGTCACTTTTGTTAATGGTGGAGCATCGACTTCACAGCAGGGGTACAGGAATACCTAAAATACGGTTATGATTACTTAGGAGCTGGAAAACAGCTTGTTAGCATGATGGGATCAGGCAACTGGCATCTGAATCCAGCCAGCCAAGAATCCAGTGGGCAGGATATCCAACATATGGCACCGATGGGCAGTGCCACCGCATGATGGGATCAGGCAACTGGCATCTGAATCCAGCCAGCCAAGAATCCAGTGGGCAGGATATCCAACATATGGCACCGATGGGCAGTGCCACCAAATTCCCCTATATACGAGGAAGGACATTGGACATTGAATGTTCAGATTCACAATTGTGAGCGGAGATCTTTATGTGTACAACAAGAAAATGAAGTGTGGGGGGATTAGGAAACCTTTACATTCACATCAAATGCCCCGATATGGCCTCCGAATGCCAACCAGAAACTGGGTCACTGACTGGTAACGTCACCGGGAAATGCATGATGGATAAATAGATGAGGCATGGGTGAAAGGCTTTGGGATGGATGAATATGAGATGAATAGATGGATTCACGATGGACAGATAGGTATAGGATGGATGGATATGGAATGCATTTGTAAGGAAATGATTATTATGGAGGACATAAGTCCTGAGGTGATCACCAGGAAAGGAGAGAACTCACAACAATTGTAAATAAAAGATCAATATTGTACAGAATCATATGTGCAGGAAAATACAATAAACTAATATACATAAAAGAAATAATGAAGCAATATCACAGACACAACCCATGTTACAGTTACCAATATTATTATTATACATTATATGGTCAGCACCTTTGTGTCCCATCTGCCTGGATGACACATCTCCTCTCCTCTCCTCACCCCATCTCTCCTCTCCTCTCCTCACCTCTCCTCACCTCATCTCTCCTCTCCTCTTCTCTCCTGTCCTCTCCTCACCTTTCCTCTCCTCACCTCTCCTCTCCTCACCTCACCTCTCCTGTCCTCTCCTGTCCTCTCTTCTCCTCACCTCTCCTCACCTCTCCTCATCTCTCCTCTCCTCTCCTGTCTTCTCTTCTCCTCACCTCTCCTCTCCTCACCTCTCCTCTCCTCACCTCTCCTCACCTCTCCTCACCTCTCCTCTCCTCACTTCTCCTCACCTCTCCTCTCCTCACCACTCCTCTC
>NC_092869.1:3694158-3696753 GCF_032062135.1 Pyxicephalus adspersus
CTGTCCTCTCTTCTCACATTCCCCCATCTCTGGTCTCCCAAACACTTCCTTGCTATGTGAGGTTTCCAGCCCTTTTCTTAGATTATCTCCCATCGGCAGGATCAGAGCAGCTTCTTCTGATCAGCGTGTCTCGCACTTATTTTCTATGGTTGTGTCAGCAAAAGGGCCGACACCAACAGAAAGGGCCGACCACTACATGTGTTCTTACAAGTTGGATAACAAAATGCAAAAATTGCAATTCTGGGGGACTAATCCTGACAAATGTGACATCAAACACTGATCGGCCCCTACATACACTTACTCCTTTAAAAATGGGCCCCTACATACACTTCCTTCATTATAAATGGGCCCCTACATACACTTACTCCTTTAAAAATGGGCCCCTACATACACTTCCTTCATTATAAATGGGCCTCTACATACACTTCCTTCTTTATAGATGGGCCCCTACATACACTTCCTTTCTTTATCGATGGGCCCCTACATACACTTCCTTCTTTATAGATTGGCCCCTAAATACACTTGCCGGGGACTGATAAATCAATGACAGATATGTCTGAGCACAGTACCAGTAACCATTTTCGGTGCTAACTCCGATCCTCATGCCAACTGTGAAGCATGGTGGTGGAAAGATCATATAAATGGTTGTGTGCTGCTTGAGAGCCTCGGAATCAAACATTCATCAAATCAGCTTTGTATTCTACATCATACCAAGGTCTGGCGTATGGGAAGGTGAGCTTACCCATCCAAAAATTCCTCCAGGACTTTTTGGATTGGCTGAGTGGAAGCCCTGATATGAATCCTGATGAAATGCTGTGAAGAGATTTGTTATAAGAAAGTGCGATTGTCCTGCAGCTAAAAAACGTATTGAATTTTGTGTTGGGGGGCCGTCCTCAGACACTGGTGGGCATTCATTGGAGAAGTCAGGGGCAATATCAGTTTTTGGGATAAATGATTGGTGAATAGATCCCTATCAATGTGTCACATGTGATCTCCCTGTCCCCGCATTAAATCTCTGCCGTTGTGTTGATCTGCAATCTGATGCAACGTCAGTTGATGGGTGGGCCGTGGCTCAGCTCTCCTGCCCGGGCCTCAGCCAATTCCCCCCCACACACACACGTGTCACCCCCTAATTCCTCAAGGACACATCGTTCCGTGAGAACGCGGCTATTCTGGGACCGAAGAGCGGCCAAGGTTGCTACATCATTCGTGGGAAGTCAACAACACCGGAGAGATCCACAAAGTGATATACCAGGGACGGGCCGAAATTTGACGAAAGACCAAAAATTGTTTTTTAAATAAAGTTGTGGAAAAACGTAAGGGGCACCCAACACCGATCAGCACAAGGGATGGTGGGAACCCCTTATAATGGGTGCAGATCTGGGAACCAGATTCAACTTTGGAATGTTGGGGGTCAAAGGTCACCCGAAATCTGACAACTTGTCTCAAAAATTTCATGCATTGCCCCCCTGGACCCTGAGAGTGCAGAATGTGACATGGTCAGGTGACCTCTGACTGGGATGATTTAAAGCATGTGACCATCCAGATGTTCTTAGCTTTATTGGACAGGATTGGGACCCCTGTCAGGTTTTTACTGCCATCTGCAGCTCTGCTCGTGATAAATTAATTGAGATTCTTATATTTGTTCAGTGATGACAGGTTCTCTTTGATTTTTAAAAAATTGCCCATGCAAAACACAGGCTGAGTTTTATTTCACAAGAGAGCTGGGTGGGTGACACGTCTACTTCCTGCCTGGGCAACGCTGCTTCCTGTGTCACCTCCTCCACCTCTGCATGGTAAGCTCATTAGGTCTGATTTATTAAAGCGCCCCAAGGCTGGAGAGGATACACTTTCATCAGTGAAGCTGGGTGATCCAGCAAACCTGGAATGGATTTCTTCAAAGTAATTTGCTAGTTGCTAGCAAATGTTTTGAATCCTGGACTAGATCTATTCCAGATTTGCTGGATCACCCAGATTCACTGATGAAAGTGTATTCTCTCCAGCCTTGGGGGGCTTTAATAAATCAGGTTGATAGTGAGAAGAGTTATAACTAAAGGCAGAAGTGGGGGGGTCAGTGATCTGTGCAGGCTGCGCTGTCTGGTAGGGGTGTCAGGATCACAGAACTGGCCGCACAGAATTCATATATTCCTTCCATTTATAAAAAAACTCCATTTATGTATTTCAATCTTTATGTTTACATGTCTGAATTCAGGAATGAGAAGTGAATGAATCAAGGAATGAAGGAATGAGAGGTGAATCAATAACTGATGTATTTATTCCTCTGAGGTTTGGGCTCTCATTATAATCCTGACTATTGGGAACAGGAACATCCCAAATATCCACAGGGAGTGACACCAAGAGGAATGATAGACCACACAGACCAATCAAATGTTGGCTTTTTCAATATGGCGATCGTGGAATCAATGAGAGGTGGCTGCTGATTGGATGTAAAGTCTGAGATGGAGATGACACTTGTCCTATGAGAAATGTACAATTCACAGGTGGCCAGAGAATACAGACCAATAGAATGGAACCTAAAAAGTGGGTCAGTGGGAGAGAGAGAAAGAGAGCAATGGAGGAAGAAAGGGAAGAGGG
>NC_092869.1:3698555-3699799 GCF_032062135.1 Pyxicephalus adspersus
GATAGATAGATAGATGGATAGATAGATAGATAGATAGATAGATAGATGGATAGAATAATATTCCTGACTTACCCCTCTGCCCATCCTGGCTCCGCTGGCTCAGCTCGGGGGTCTCGGTGAGATGTAAGAGGGGAGATTTGGGGTTTATCAGGCTGATGATTGAGGGCAGAGAGGAACTTGTTGAAGTCAGAGCTGGAAGAGGGGCAAACTCCTCCCTTGCTGGGGGGCTCCGGACCTCCTTCTACCCCCCTGGAGTCCCAATGCCAACTGGAAAAAGTTTGGCCGGAGGTTTCCCTCATCCCTCCTTCACCCCCTGCTCCCTCCTCTGTCTCTTCCCTCCTCCTCTGCCCTTATTTCTAAATTTATCTACAATCTTTTATCTGTGTCCCCTCTCCCATCCAATGAAATCCATTTCGCTCTCCGCTGATCAGAATATTCACCGTTCTCACATTCATCGCTAATCTGGTGTAGCCATCTATATGTCATTATGGGGGTATGACATTCACCTATGGCTGTGATCGCATGAAATGCAATGCTGTATAAAAACATCCCAATCATCCAATCATGGGCAAGCAAAAAAAACTATTTTTTTTTAAATTCTTGCATGTTATTGGGTATTTTATTTTTTTCACATTCACCAAAATGAATATTCTTAGCTCCTTTAACAAACAAGTGTTGCTTTTTCTGCCCTGTGATTTTGGTAACTGATGATGGGGAGATGTCAGTGATCTGAGATCCAAGGTTCTCTATTCATGGTGTATTGGGAACAAGCATAGTGCCCTCTCTATATAAAACATACAAACTCCATGCAGATATTATTATTATTGTCCTGGCATTTTCTGCCCCCTGCACATCGTTTTGTCATGTTGGGCCCTCGCACTGTTCTGCGGTTGAACCCAAATTATTATTTTTCTATGCAGATTGGGCACCAGGAGATCACCGAACGACCGGATGACGATCTCTGGGCTACAGCGAACGGACGGGGCAGAAAATGTTTTGTCATCCGATGAAGAGATTATTTTGAGGGTAATTTAGGGAGACGGCGGGGGATGGGGGGGGGGGTGAAGACTGATTGCCCCTCTGCTCTGATGGTCTGAATTAAGGACAACTTTCGTTGCAGTTTTATATTGTTACCCCTTCAATAAATCTGCCCCCCAGTCTTCCCGTCATTAAATCTGCCCCTCCAGGCTCCCCTTTAATAAATCTGCCCCTCCAGCCTCTCTTTCATTAAATCTGCCCCCCAG
>NC_092869.1:3700030-3702040 GCF_032062135.1 Pyxicephalus adspersus
ATTAAATCTGCCCCTCCAGCCTCTCTTTCATTAAATCTGCCCCTTTAGCCTCTCATTTATTAAATCTGCCCCTCCAGCCTCCTCTCCATTAAATCTGCCCCTCTAGCCTCCCCTTCATTAAATCTGCCCCTGCAGCCACCCCTTCATTAAATCTGCCCCCTCAGGCCTCCCCTTCATTAAATCTGCCCCTCCAGCCTCCCCTTCATTAAATCTACCCTCCAGCCTCCCCTTCATTAAATCTGCCCCCTCCAGCCTCCCCTTCATTAAATCAGCCCCTCCGCCCTCTCCTTTAATAAATCTACCCCTCCAGCCTCTCTTTCATTAAATCTGCCCCTCCAGCCTCTCTTTTATTAAATCTGCCCCCAGCCTCCCCTTCATTAAATCTGCCCCCAGCCTCCCCTTCATTAAATCTGCCCCCAGCCTCCCCTTTATAAACCTGCCTTACAAGTCTTGCACAGCTGGCTCCTTTATGAACTGAAATTGCATCCTCTGATTTCACTGCACACTGGGAGCCTCTAACAATGTGCATTAGAACCTGCAGCAAATCAGATGAAGCCCGCCTCTTTTCCTGGCTGGAGGATGTCCAACATAATCTAGCTCCTCCCTCCCAAGCCTAACTAGCCCCGCCCCATTTATTTATTGTATTTTTATTCTAACAATTACTAAGGCTCAGCATCACATGTGGGCGTTACCTATGCAAATACAGACAGTTTAGGACCGCCCACTTCTCCATACCTACACCTGCCTATTAAGGCAATGTGATATTTGCATAACTCCTCCCAAAAGCCTGCCCACTGCTTGCTACACAGCTGAAGGCTCCCCAGTACTGGGACATGGTGCTGTTTTATGCTAGCCCCTCCCACCTGCCATACTGCCTGCATTGCATTGAGAAGCACAGAGACCCAGTGATGAGATCATTGCACAACATGTAGTAAAAACAGGTTTTATATATAAAAATGTCATTGTCATATATGAGGTGGGACAGGGAATAAAAAAAACAGGCAGATTAAACTCAATAAATGGTAAAGATTAGGGGGATTATACATGGCTGAGGCATTGCTTACAGCCTCTGGGGCCGATACTGTTCACCGCTGTGGTCCTATTTGTTCTGGTGGTCGGAGGATCTCGTTATTGTATTTGGGGATCTATAACTAGAAGGGGATCACACAGATCAAAATGTGCGCTGGATCCCCACGGGGAGAGACTCCACAGGGTTCAAAATGGGGTCCTGATGGCGCCTGATTCCAGTGGGTGGTTCTCCACTTATACACTGAACAATGCATCTCATGACAGGTTCTCTTTAAGGACACAGGATACCATTAAACTATTTAACAGATTCCAAATTGCTTTTCTTTTTCTTTTTTTTTTTGCATTGGACGAGACCCCCCAAAAATGTTCCCCTCCCATCTGGCATGCACCCCGCTGACCCGCTGTCCTCCTGGGCCCTTCAGGCCCAGCATAGATGTAGCCAGGACCGACCTTGCAATGCTGAGTGCAGCTGAGTAAACAACATTAATGCATCCTAACACATTCCCTAAAAAAAAACAAATCCCCCCCCATCCCCTCCAGGAGAAAAACAGCTTTTGTAACGCTTTATTTATCTCCTATTCCGAGTGTATTAGTGATGGCGCTACCTCCAAAATCACAGAACCATCCCTGCATTATCAGCCGCTGTGTGATGGGTGGGGGTTAGATTGTCAGCTCTTCAGGAAATTAGAAGTGTTTACATAAAATGGGTTAGATTGTCTACATAAGATGAGTTAGATTGTCAGCTCTTCAAGCCAGAGCTGCATTGCAGAAGGTAGAAGTGTCTACATAAGATGAATCAGATTGTCAGCTCCTAAGGCCAGAACTTTATTGCAGGAAAGTAAAAGTGTCTACATAAGATGAATTAGATTGTCTGCTCTTCAGCCCAGAGCTGCATTGCAAAAAGTAGAAATGTCCACATAAGATGGGTTAGATTGTCAGCTCTTCAGCCCAGAGCTGCATTGCAGAAAGTAGAAATGTCCA
>NC_092869.1:3702830-3703754 GCF_032062135.1 Pyxicephalus adspersus
AGGCAAGGACAGTGTTATAGGGAAATATAAGGTTCCTATCTAATACAGAAGGATTAGATTGTCAGCTGTTCGGGACAGTGATGCATCGTGGGAAATATGAGTGTCTATTGTACAGGGAATGGCTGAATTGTCAGCTCTTTGGGCCAGAGCTGCATAGTAGATAAATGTGTCTACTCAAGATGGAAGATTTAAATTGTCAGCTCTTTAGACCAGAGCTGACCCCGGTCAATGACCAGACAGTTCAATTCTTTTGGAACAAATTCTAGAAAATTCTATATAGAAATAATCCCTGGCCATCCTGCCATAAAGAGCTTGGTTTAACCTCTTCCAACACTGTTGTCACCCCCAGGAAATGTATCATGGGAAATGCTGATTGGAGCACATGCCCATGAAGTGGCTGTAAAGAGGCTGCAGGTGATCAGATGCACTGAGATGTAACAAAGGGGAAGCAGTTATTACTATAATATAGAAAGTAAATATTTGTGATGTCATGTAGTTTGGGTTCCCATGTGGTAGAGTTGGATGAGGGCGCAGTGTGTAGCAGTCTGTGTATCCGGGCCTGTCTCGCCTCCTCCCTGGACAGCTGTGTCCTCTCCGGCTTGGACTGGAGGCTGAGGTGGCCGGATTTCTATCAGCTGCCAAAAGTATATTTAATATTCTGAAGACTAGGCCATCAAAAACAGCGATCAAATCTCCCGAAACTGGAGACCCGGCCTAGGGAGATAGAATTACATTATACACTGCCGGACATACATATTTATACATCTATGGGGGGGGGGATAATATGACATTATACATACCGGACATACATATTTATAGATCTATGGGGGGGGGGGATAATATGACATTATACATACCGGACATACATATTTATAGATCTATGGGGGGGATAATATGACATTATACATACCGGACATACATATT
>NC_092869.1:3706865-3758342 GCF_032062135.1 Pyxicephalus adspersus
GGACATGAGGACAGATGTACCTCTGTAGAGTGCGGGCAGTGATCTCTGTGTATGGAGAATCTCTGCGTATGAGTATGGGAGATCTCTGTGTGTGGGTGATCTCTGTGAATGGGGGATGTCTGTATATAGGGCATCACTGTGTATTGGAGATCTCTGTGTATGGAGAATCTCAGTGTATAAGGGATCTCTGTATATGGTGGATCTCTGTGTATGGGGGATCTCTGTGTATGGGAGGATCCCTGTGTATGGGGGGTCTCTGTGTATGAGGGATCTCTGTGAATAGAAGATCTCTGTGTATGGGGAATCTCTGTGTATAAGGGATCTCTGTGAATGGGGGATGGATCACTGTGTATGGGGGATCTCTGTGTATAGGGGATCACTGTGTATGAGAGATCTCTGTGTATGGAGAATTTCTGCGTATGGGGGATCTCTGTGTATGGGGGATCTCTGTGTATGAGGGATCTCTGTATATGGAGGATCTCTGTGTATGGGGGATCTCTGTGTATGGAAGATCTATGTGTATGGGGGATCTCTGTGTATGGGGGATCTTTGTGTATGGGGGGATCTTTGTGTATGGGGGGATCTCTGTGTATGGGGGGATCTCTGTGTTTGGGAGATCTCTATGCATGGGTGATCTTTTTGATCTCTTAGATCTCTACGTATGGGGGATCACTGTGTATGGGATCTCTGTGTATGGGGGATCTCTGTGTGGGGAGAATCTATGTGTATAGGGGATCGCTGCGTATGAGCGGTCTCTGTGAATGAGAAATCTCTGTGTATGGGAGATCTCTGTGAAAGGGGGAAATCTGTGTATGGTGGATCTCTGTGTATGAGGGAACTCTGTGTGTGGGAGATCTCTGTGTATGGGGGATCACTGTGTATGGGGAATAACTGTGTATGGAGAATTTCTGTGTATAAGGGATCTCTGTGTATGGGGGATCTCGGTGAATGGAAGATCTCTGTGTATGGGGAATCTCTGTGACTTGGGGATCACTGTGTATGGGGGATCTCTGTGTATGGGGGATAACTGTGTATGGGAGATCTCTGTGTATGGAGAATCCCTGTGTATAAGGGTTCTTTGTGTATGGGGGATCTCTGTATATAGGGGATTACTATGTATGGGAAATATCTGTGCATGGAGAATCTCAGTGTATTAGGGATCTTTGTATATGGGGGATCTCTGTGTATGGGGGATCTCTGTGTATGAGGGATCTGTGTGAATGGAAGATCTCTGTGTATAGAGAATCTCTGTGTTTAAGGAATCTCTGTGAATGGGGGATCACTGTGTATGGGGGATCTCTGTGTATGGAGAATCTCTGTGAATGGGGGATCTCTGTGTATGGGGGATCTCTGTGTATGGAGAATCTCTGTGTATAAGGGATCTCTGTGTATGGGGCATCTCTGTGTATGGGGGATCTCTGTGTATGAGGGATCTCTGTGTATGAGGGATCTCTGTGTATAGAGGATCTCTGTGTATGGGGGATCTCTGTGTATGGAAGATCTCTGTGTATGGGGGATCTCTGTGTATGGAAGATCTCTGTGTATGGGAAATCTCTGTGTATAGGGGATCTCTGTGTATGGGCGGATCTCTGTGTATGGGGATCTCTGTGTATGGGGGAATCTCTGTGTATGGGGATCTCTGTTTGGGGAGAATCTATGCATATGGGGGTTCGCTGCGTATGGGGGATCTCTGTGTATGAGCTGTCTCTGTGTATGAGAAATCTCTGTGTATGGGAGATCTCTGTGAAAGGGGGATGGGGGATCGCTGCGTATGGGGGATCTCTGTGTATGAGCTGTCTCTGTGTATGAGAAATCTCTGTGTATGGGAGATCTCTGTGAAAGGGGGACTGTGTATGGGGGAATCTCTGTGTATGGGGGATCTCTGTGTGGGGAGAATCTATGCGTATGGGGGATTGCTGCGTAGGGGGGATCTCTGTGTATGAGAAATCTCTGTGTATGGGAGATCTCTGTGAAAGGGGGGAATCTGTGTATCGGGGATCTCTGTGTATGGGGGATCTCTGTGTGTGGGAGATCTCTGTGTATGGGGGATCTGTGTGTATGGGGAATCGCTTTATACGGGGGATCACTGTGTATGGGGGATCTCTGTGTATGAGATCTCTGTGTATGGGGGATCTGTGTGTATGGGGAATCGCTTTATACGGGGGATCACTGTGTATGGGGGATCTCTGTGTATGGGGGTTCTCTGTGTGTTGGAGATCTCTGTGTATGGTTGATCTCTGTGAATGGAAGATCTCTGCATATGAGGGATCTCTGTTAATGGGGGATCACTGTGTATGGGGGATCTCTGTGTATGGGGGATCTCTGAGTATGTAGGATGTCTGTGTATGGTGGATCTGTTTGTATAGAGGATCTCTGAGTATGTGGGATCTCTCCCACAGTGTAACTCTGCCCTGCATTGACCTCTGACATTTATCTCCTTGGCCCCGTGTTTCTGGGCATCTGGCCCACCGCAAGCCAAAGGTGACGCATCATGCCAGCGCCTACCAGCTGAAGGTGCCCGGGGCTGGATGGGGGAGGTGATAACTCTGGAGTTCAGTTCCTGACAGTTCATCATGTAACACATATTAGTCATAATTCACACAACACAATCCTAAAGAAGGGACACAGCACTCTGGTTTGGCCAGAGTTACCAAAAAGGTAACTCTGGCCAAACCTAAATGAATCTAATTATCTATAGGACCTGAATCTATCTATAATAAGACTGGTCAGGTCACTCACATACAATTTTACATAATAGAAGGGGTAAGAACACTTTTCTCAGATCTCTGCGCCACTGCCCCAACTCCCAACATAACACAACCCCAACCCCAAAATCTCTGCATTAAATTTGACAAAAGTGCAGGGAGCTGAAATAATTTTATTACTGCCCAGTAAACCCCCCTCTGCTCATTGGCAGTCAGAAAAGCAAGTCTAATGCCCCTTTTTACCCCAGCAATCCTATTTTAGATTATAAACTCTTAAAGCACGTCAGAATCATTGTAGAACAGATCAGATTTGTTGACATAAAGGTTCCCGATTCCTAGCAGGTCGTTACAGTGATTTTACTTTCTCAATTACCAGATGACAAAGAGACTACGGAGGAGTCAGGTGGCACACGGAAGCCCCTCATTGCCGAGATGCCAAATTCATTCTTCCTCCATATTGGCATGTCAGGAACGCAGAAAACGCACAATGATGGGAGGTGACAGCAGCTGAATTGTATCCGGAATGCCACCTGATGCCACATTATACCCCCAGCTGTGCCCAACCCTCACATGTCTGATCTGAGATTTCCAATCAATTATTTCTAATATAAGGTGCTGCCCCTCCCAGGTATCCATCAGATTTGGGGCGCTGGATGTGGCCTCAATGCAATGGGCTGTCTGGATTATTGGAATGAATTGTTGGTGAGACAGAGACACAAAGACGATTTGGCCTGGTGTAGGCGCTATATTATATTAATATATTATATATTATTATTATGGGCACCTAAGCCTACATTACACATTCCTGACCACCCCTGCAACCCTAATTATTATCTCTCTATCTTATCAATATTCTCCAATTTTCCATCCCAGTCTTTGGGGGTTAATCTCGGTCTGTCTCTCTGGATCCCCTCAGGTGTTCAGAACATGAAATCTGTTTGTAATAAATTTTTAACCTTTTCAATAGGTCGGGTTATGTAATCCGGCCGGGCGCTGCTCTTGATTCTTCTATTTTCGCCCTCCCTCTCTCCTCTTTCTTGGTTTCTCTACATTTTAATTGGAGATTGGCTGGGACCCCCATGGTGACTCCCTGACCCCTGTCCATTCTGTTCCTGGCCCACCTTTGATGTGTTTGGAGCGATTTGGACAAAACAGCCTTTCCGCTGGGAATCGGCAGGTGGGGAGGCCGCATCTTGGTGTTCCGTTGACACAGCTGAACAACTCAGCGTGAAGGAAGGTTGAAGAAGAAAGAACAGGACAGAGGTGGAAATAGGAATTTTTTTTGGAGGGGAAAACAATAAACATTTAGGACTGCTGACCAAGGAGGTTTATCTTAGAATTGCAATTGGTTCATTTGGACTTGAATAATTGGCTCACTCGCTTTGGTTTCCATTTTGTGCCTGAACCAATTCTCTTAGTGAATCTTCACATTCACACATACCTGCCAAGCACATGTGTTGAGATTTTTATTGTCCAGTCAAGGGTCATCTGTATAAATCACCAAGATGGGACTTATTACTATTATTAATAATAATAATAATAAACAGGATTTATATAGCACCAACTTATTACATAGCTCTGTACATTAAACAGGGGTTGCAAATGGCAGACAGATACAGACAGTGACACAGGAAGAAAAGACCCTGCCCCGAAGAGCTTACAATCTAGGAATTTCTGCGTCCATGCGGTTATTTACGAGCGTCTCTTTTGCCACATCCAGTGAGGTCGCCCGATGCGTCTTGGCATCAGCTGGCGGCATCTGTGAGAACCTACATTATATAAGCTCGCATCCTGCCAGCTAATGAAGCGGAAGGACCCAGATGCCAGCATAGAAGTCCAATCAGGTGTGTCAAACAAGCAGAAAAACACAAAAAGCAAAAACCGTGGTTGTGCGACTCTCTGGGGGGGTCCTGATGGTTAACCCCTCATCAAGCAACCCACCACAAAATAGCATGGGTGACACCTTTTTCCAGCAAGGCTTGCAAGAGTGTGTTAGAGTGAAAAACCACAGTGGCCAATCAGAATTCAGCATGTGATTTTGATGTACTTGATTGGTTGGCTGAGGCACCTAACACCACTGTGCCTTCTTGTCTAATGATCCTAAACTGCCCTTGTATTGAGTTTGCTTTGTAAGACAAGGGCAGCTTATCTGCTGGGTGGCCCTGGGAAAATGCAGGCTGGGTGTTCAAGGGTTCAAGCCCTGCCCACTCTCTGAGCAGCCTGGACCAGTAAAAGCCCTGCTGAATCTGTCAGTTCAAGGTGGACTTTCCCACTGCTGCAGAGTCTGCTGGAGAACATTAGCATTCACGGATCAGATTTTTGCCTGGAGCTGCCTGTGGCTGGGCACATGAAGCGTTGTGTGGTTTGCATCCCACAGATCTGTAACCTTTATAGAGAATTCTGCGCTGGATGAGATGTAAATAGACAGTGTTGTTCCCCGGGGTTAAACTTTGGCTGTGAACCCGTCCACAGTGTTCTATATGTGCGGCCTGTGACAATGGCTTCACTTGTTCTGCAGCTTGTGTGTGGCTCCGAATTCCAATGGGACCCGCTAAACGCTCTCTAATAAATCCATCTCTCTAGAAATTGGGGCGCTCACTGTGACTCAGTGACCGTATGTTATAAATATAATATAATATTACAATAAAATATAATTTTACTGAATGAATTACTTTTCTCATTTTTTAACCTTTATTTCAGATCTCCAGACAGATCTCCAGCAGACTCTTTACATGCTGTTTTAACCATAGCAGTTTTCAGAGCAGCAGGGTTTTATGACAACAGTGGGCCATAGAGTTCTCCACCATAGGAGGGTGGCCATAGAGTTCTCCACCATAGGAGGGTGGCCGTAGAGTTCTCCACCATAGGAGGGTGGCCGTAGAGCTCTCCACCATAGGAGGGTGGCCGTAGAGCTCTCCACCATAGGAGGGTGGCCGTAGAGCTCTCCACCATAGGAGGGTGGCCGTAGAGTTCTCTGCAATAAGACGGCGGCCGAAGAGTTCTCCACCATAGGATGGTGGCAATAGAGTTCTCCAACATAGAAGGGTGGCCGCAGAGTTCTCCACCATAGGAGGGTGGCCACAGAATTATCGGACATAGGAGGGTGGCTGTAGAGTTCTCCACCATAGGAGGGTGGCCGCAGAGTTCTCCACCATAGGAAGGTGGCCATAGAGTTCTCCACCATGGGAGGGTGGCCATGGATTTCTCCACCATAGGAGGGTGGCCATAGTGTTCTCCACAATAGGAGGGTGGCCATAAAGTTCTCAACCATAGGAGGGTGGCCATAGAGTTGTCCACCATAGGAGGGTGGCCATAGAGTTCTCCACCATAGGAGGGTGGCCATAGAGTTCTCCACCATAAGAGGGTGGTCATAAAGTTCTCCACCATCGGTGGGTGGCCATTGAGTTCTTCATAGGGTTCTCTTAATGTTGGGTGGCCATAGAGTTATCCACAGGTTTCTCTTACAATCAGATGGCCATAGAGTTCTTCATAGGCTTTTTTTTTTGGATGTGGATGGCAGTTCTTTATAGGCTTCTCTCACAAATATACTCATAGAGTTCTCCATATGTTTCTCTTACAATCAGATAGTCATAGGATTCCTTGTAGGCTTTTAATACAGCTGGGTGGTCTTAGATTTTCCATATGCTTATATTATAGTTGGGTGGTCATAGGGTCCTCCACAATCTTCTCCAATCATATGGCAGCCATAGGATCTTCCACAGAGTTCCCCACAGGCTTCTCTTACAGTTAGGTGGCTATAGAATTCTTCACAGACTTTTTTTTACAGTTGGGTGGGAAGTGAGTTCTCTATTGACTTCTGTAACCATCGGGTGGCCATAGAGTTCTGTCTCTTACAGTTGGGTGGCCATAGAGTTCTTCACAGGTTTCTCCTATAGCTGAGTGGCCATAGAGTTCTTCACAGGTTTCTCCTATAGCTGAGTGGCCATAGAATTCTCCACAAGCTGCTCTTAGAGTTGGGTGGCCAAAGAGTTCTTCACAGGTTTCTCTCATAGTTGAGTGGCCATAGAATTACTCACAGTTTTCTCTTACAGTTGGCTGGCCATAGAGTTATTTACAGACTGTCAACAGGTCAACACTCCCTTGGATTTTTCCTGAGTCAGGTGCAAGGACTCCCAGTAGGACATGAACATCCTCTTGGCACACAAGAAGTCCAGCTCCACCATCCCTAATCCTCCTAAACTCCTGATTCATCAGCTAAGGCTTCCCCTTTCCATTCAGGCTTTCCAAGCTCCCACACTCCACGGGTACCCACTCTGTCTCCTAAAATACATCGCCCAGACCCTATGCTGCTTCAATGTGAAGAAATCTTCATCTTCAGAACAACTGGATGGTTCAGCTGTCTCTATCCTACACAACTAAAGGAGAACTCTATTCATCTGGTTCATCTTCCAGACACTCTTATCTTCTTACTCTCCTTCAGAGCCAAGCATATCTTGAGGTGAGTACATTAGGCACTATGCCCATTCCTATCCAAGGATCAGGACCAAAAAAAAAAAAAAAAATCCCAGGACAAGGGAAGTGGTTAAGTGTGCATCCAGAACAAGGTGTAACAATGATTTTGTTCTCACAGTCCCCCAGTCTTTCCTCCTAGACCACTCTATGGTTTTCTCCTCCAGAGAAGGGTTCACTCAAGATGCTGCTACCCAAAGGCTCCTCACCCCAAAGGCTCCATCCACTGGTAAAGGGAACCCCTAGTAGACTAAGCCTTAGGTCCTGAGTACAGGAAACCCCATCTGCCACCTCCCCGCAATCAATGGCCAAACAGCCAAAGCCAAACTGAAGTTTACTGTGCCAACCAAGCGGTTGGCAAGGTAAAGTACACATGAAGCCGTGAAATTGACATGGGTGGGCAGCCATATGTTCTCATGTAAGGTACTGAGGGCATAGACCAGGAACTTACTAGGTATTACCAAACCAAAGATGGCGGTGGGATGTAAAGATACAGCCTGACCACTCCCCGATATCCGGCACACCTTAAATCAGGAATAATCGGCTTGGCAGAACATTGCTGTACTTATGCATGGAGGTGGTGATGAGAACAGCTGGTGAGCAAAATGGGAGCAGTGGGCACCATAAAGTTTGCGGATTACACCCGGACTTTTCAAAGCATCAATCCCTGGATGTAAAACGCGTAGTTAGCATCTGATCAGCCATTATCGGCCAGCATAGCTTTGCCCGTTAGAGTTAGGCACCGCGCTCATTTCCCATGGCTGATTTTGGTGAAATCTCGACTGGCACACCCTGGAGCTGGCAAGTCCATACACACCAGGGCAGGTGAATGGTGGAAGCACCTGGAATAGTCTTATGGATTCCACTTGTGTATTGCAGCACGATAAGACATACAAAATGTTTTTTTTTTCCAGTTCACAAAATGAATAATTTTTAGCTAAATCTATTTTGCCCAAATCGCTCCCTTCGTCTTCCTCAGCTAAATGACTTCCCCCCTTCCCCCTCTGTGGTTGCCCCCAGTAAGGACCCGCAGTTCTGCCATCTGGATTTATATGGAGAGAACAGTCTGCTCCCGGGGCTTACGGGTCTGTTTAGCTTGGCAGAGCGTAGCCGTGTATGGACGGGACAATGCCCACCGGCCAAATAAAGCTTTGTTATACGACATGGAACAGCAGCTGTTGGAAGAAGGACTGATACAAAGCATATACAGTGTGGCAAGATAAACGCAGGAATGGGTGCAAGACCACATAAATCATCGACTGCGTGATTTCTGAACAGCGTAAGCATCTCAGTTCCGAAAATATATGGGTGATGCCTGAATAAAAAAGGTGCCGGCCTTCTGAAAAGGAAACGATTTGATCATATTAACCGTTCATCGAGGATGCTGATTGCATTGTCTGGCCTATATTTTACAGACAAATTAGGAAAATTTAAGCCATTTTGTAAACTCCTCCCTATGTGGACCCGAAGAACCGCCGTTTTCGACATTAGTGCAGTCCAAGGTCGTGTTATATAGATAAATCCTGACGGATGGGGCGGGGGTGACTAAGTAGTGGGTCGTGGTGGGGTTAACAGCGGAGTGCCACCAGCTTATCAGACGTCTAATTGGGTAAGTGGCATCAATCTGTGTTGGCGGTTTGAGGTCTCGGAGTGGGGGCTGGGTTAATGCCTGGTGACCGAACATCAACCCACAATTCAAGACTGACTTGGTCTCCATGGCAGCCCTGGCCGCCAGTTACCCCCCCCCCCCCCCCCCCCCCCCCCGCCTTCCTGTGCCTCTTCCTGCGGTACACAAGGTCGGTCACCCCCTGGGTAGGTGGTTAGCTTTGGCACAGGAGTGCCAGGGAGCCAGCATGAACAGGGGAAGTGAAGCCTTTTACCTCGAAAATAGAGCGCCGTGCACTCAAGCGAGCGATCGCGCTGCTTTGCCCCGGGGGGGCGGCGCCATAATGCGCTCATCAGTCTTGGCAACTTTGGAGATGGAGCAAGCTCTGTTATAGGAAACGAAAAAGAAAAAAAAGGAAGGGGGTAAATGAATAAACATCAGCCCACCTAGTAGTATGTATGAGCCTCCTGCATGTCAGTGGGCAGGCAAATTTCAGTGACATTATTATTATTAATAAACGGGATTTATATAGCACCAACATATTACGTAGCGCTGTACATTAAATAGGGGTTGCAAATGACAGACTAATACAGACAGTGACACAGGAGGAGGAGAGGACCCTGCTCCAAAGAGCTTACAATCTAGGAGGTGATGGAATTAACACAGTGTTTCATGTTATCACTCCTTGTAATCAAGCCTTCCCCCACCATGTTGATGGAAATGGAGTCCAGGTAAGGTAAGACACTATGTGCAGTAAGATGTGCTGGCAGCACAATGAAATTAATTGCATAGTAATGTGTGATACAGTTATTATTTAACAGGATTTATAAAGCACCAACATATTACGCAGCGCTGTACAATAAATAGGGGTTGCAAATGACAGATGGATACAGACAGTGACACAGGAGAAGGCGAGGATCCTGCCCTGAAGAGCTTACAATCTACAACTTTTTACCCAAAGGGTACGAAGACAATATTGGCGACAAAAGTCAACGAGGCTGCCCAAAGTAACTAAATGGCGCAGGACAAGGCATCCGCCCAATTTACCTAAATGCTGCTAAATATAAAAAGATACAAAAGGTTACAATGTATCAATATGTGGAGGATGTGATTGGTGCAATGTGAATCCTTAGGCAAGAATGAGAGATTGATGTGATGGGAACTTCCTAATCTTCTATGTGCTGGAACATGGGGGGGGGGGGGGTATTGTAGTCTCACTCTGTGATCTATGAGCCACCTCCATTGTTCCTCAGTGTGGGAAAGGATCTCCGGAGACATTGCCCATTCATTGCCATAGCTCCCATGGAACTCCGCCATGACAAAGACCCCCCATCCCCCAGAATCCTCTGCAGATACTTACTAGGTCCTAAAAAAACAAAAAATAGAGAAAATGTTACCGTCACCTGCCGTGGCCATTTTCACCCAATTTGTCGAAATTTGTGGCATGGTCACCGGTCATATTTCCAGGGAAATGATTTAGCGTGCACACATTGTATTTCCCTATATTGCCATCCAACGGTGCCAGATCTGCCCTCCGCATTAGCCAATAGAAAGACAGGTCCGGTTTGTGGTGTGTCAATGCCCTTTGTGGGCCCTCGATGATGGCATTGGCCAAGTATGCTAACCAACCCCTCCCATATCAATCTTAACATTTCATTGGCAGGCAGAACTTAACAAGCAGCCAATTACAAGGCTGGTCCTAAAGTAGGGTGCAATGGGCAATTGCCCCGGTCCCCTGCTTTCTCCCGGGCCCCAAATGACAGAATGGTATTGGGTGCTGGGAACTGGAATGCTGTGCAGTTAGGAGACCCCTGCTTCATAGTTACCCCATTTTGGTTAAAACTGTCTCGAAACCAACACCTTGTCATCAACTCGCCTCTGCTACAGCAGCAGTACATATAGGTATGGATGATCATGTGCCCTCCTACCTCTCTGCATATTATGCCCCGCCCATGAATAATTTATTAACTCTTGCACTGTTCTAGGACAAAAAATTACTTTTAATGACCCCCCCCAGAAAAAAAACATTTTATATTGTATTTTAAATCAGAGGATAGAAGGTGGGTGGGGGCCCCGCAGTGTATAAAGTAGGGATCTGCACCAAATCTCCCTTCACTTCTGCGCAGCTGTGACCAATCCGGACTCGGCTTGTGTACAACTAGCACAACAGCGACATCTGCTGGATGATCTGTGTAATAACACCCCACAGGTTTATGTTTACTACTTTTATGCTTTTATATTACATCACGTGATTATTATTATTATTGTTATTATTATTATTATTGAGCTGATCCATGCACACAGATGAGATTGAATATTTCTATCCATCCAAACCTTTAGCCTGTGACTGGGACTAATCTCATCTCTCTGTCACTCTCCTCTCTCCTTCTATCAGCATGTTCCATTCACTGAAGCATAACTGATTGGCTGCTTGTGCTGCTTCTCCTTCTTTCAGTCTGAGCCCTGTTGCACATGGAAGAGGCTATCAGGTCATATTCCGATTTTTTTATTAAAAAAATTAAAACAAAAAACACATTTGGCACCTTCAGGGTAAAGTATGGGTGGAGCAGGGGGTACAACAGATTCGTGTATGAGTGGAGCTGGGCATGTGATTGGTTGGTGGAGCAGATTAGCGTATGAGTGAAGTTGGCATGTGATTGGTTGGTGGAGCAGAAATGCTGAAGATGACACCCCCCCACATGGGCGGGGACATAAGGCTTTCCCTGCCTATAGATATTACAATGGGCGTGGCTTGAGGAGGGTTTACTAGGCTAAGCTTCTCAGCATTCGCTAGGGCGAGTAAAGTGTTTGGCTCCTCCCCATATGAGGACGTACCCCGGACGTCCGGACGTAGTGACGTCATTGGACCGACGTCGGAGAAGCCGAGTACAGTGCGGTCGCCATGAGCGCGCAGGCTGGCGGGTAAGAGGCCGGGGACAGGAGAATGGATACTGGGGACGGAGCTGTTAGTTTAGGGTGTCGGGGAGGGTAGCCTCGTAGCAAGCGTGGTGCGGGAATGAGGTTCAGTGTTTGTGGGTGCTCTGGAAATGGGGAGGGGTCAGTGTATGGGGTGCAATGAGGTCTTCAGGCCCTGTCAGAATCCTCCTGTTACCATGTGACTTTGTTGGCCCAATCACTGGGAGCTGACCCTGTCACGTGTCCCCCTGTACCAGGAAGTATGGAGTATTGCAGTGGTGGAATAAAGTGGATGATCAGTGAATCCAGATTCTCTTTATTGGATGCGCTGCATAATATGTTGGCACTATAAAAAATCCTGTTTATTAATAATAATTGTATGCTCACCTTATGACGCTCCTCCATATTATAGTATAAACCTCACTGCCTTCATTTCTTCTGTTTCCAGACGAAGAAGCAAGTGGGATCAGCCCGGCCCCGCAGCAGCAGCAGCATCCCTCCTCCTCCCAGGGGTGATGCCGGTCATTCCTTCCCTTCCGACCAATGTTTACACCCCTACAGGAACGCTCAGCACCAACGTGTACTCGCCCCCCGCTGAGGAGAATGCGGGGGAGGCGGTCAGTGCTCCCTCCGGGGCTCTGGATGCAGCAGCTGCCGTGGCAGCCAAGATTAACGCCATGCTGATGGCCAAAGGGAAAATCAAACCATCGCAGAAAGTTCCGGAGAAGGTAATACCGGGGGCTGATCCTTGAGATGGAGGGCACTAATTAGAGACTTGTTTGTATTTATCCTTCTTATGTCTGGGCTCGGGGGACAGGTTCTCTTTAATAGTGACCCAGCACATCCTGACATTCCCTTTTTACCCCTCTCTGATTGGCTGGGACAGTGTAAGACCTACATAAGCTGTGGCGTATGACATTTTTGCCTTTCCCATGTGACCGCACTGGCCAATCACTGGAAGAGATGAAGTCACATGCTCCTATATGTCTAGAAGTATCATCGCTCCTTTAGTCTGAATCTGGCCCAGTGTGCTATGATTAAGTTTCTGTCTCCAGGATAAGACCTGTATGTGAACTGGAGCCATGGCAGGAGCTCTCACAAAGCATTCTGGGTATTCTGCCTACCTCATACACCTGAGCCAGTCTGCTTTGCTATGTAGAGGGCATGTTGAAGCGACTGAACCGGTTCTGCTGCAATCATCCCCCCTGAGTTTATGCCAAATCTTTTACTAGCCTAAGATTCTGTCATTGTGTCGCTGACCTGGGGAAGGGTTCAGGAAGTCATTTATTTGGGGACGTGTATTGGAGTGCATTGCTGCAATATATGGGGTAGCTTCTGCTGCAGGTGATCAGCCACTAGGGGGGTGCTACAAGAGAACTTAAGTACTTCCTTGGTCATACGGGCAATATAAGACTACACAGGAAATATAAATATAACTTAACTGAGGTTGCTTCAGATCAACTTAAAATATACGTAAGTGAAAGTCCAACTCCAGGCTTACTTTTTCCATTAGGGACTTTGCATATGTTTTTTTTCCCCCTTTATGAGGGATCTAATCTGGTTCCTTTACTCCTGGGCTGTGTGACACGTACCCCTAACCCTGCCCCTTCCTCCTTACTATGGGTGTCATGTACACACTTCCTGTGTGGAAGGGTTGAGTACATTGATTTCAATAGCTGAGCCTCTTGCTGCTGGCTGTGCGTCTTGGGATATGTAGCCCCACAGCGGCGGGGTATGCTGATGACTTATGTGCGGGCGATATTCTTCCACAGCCAGTAGAGGAGGAAATAGCCTGGGAGGGATCATGTGATCACATGACCTCTGCCAGGCTGCAAATTAGGAAAAATGAGCAGTTACTGAAGAGAGGTATAATGGGGGGCTGTAAATAAACACCCGGAAATTGGGCTTTAATTCTGTAGATTTTAGGATTGAAAGGGTGTTTGGCTTTCTAGGGTCATAATATTCTTGATGAGATTACTTTTTTTAATTTTCACTATTTTGTATTCTGTTTCTCCGCAGGTCCAAATCCCAGGCAAACCAGCCGCCGCTACCAAAAGCAAAGACGATCTGGTGGTGGCTGAAGTGGAGATCAACGACGTGCCTCTGACCTGCCGGAATCTGTTAACAAGAGGCCAGACCCAAGATGAGGTTTGTGTTGTCTTCTATTCCATAAAGCCGAATACTTATAGGGTGTTATAAGAAACTATGCTGGGCAGGGTAATAACTTTATGAAGGGCCAACATATGACATAGTGATGTACAATAAATAGGGGGACATTAAATTAGATGCCTTACATAGTTACATAGTTTGTCAGGTTGAAAAGACATAAGTCCATCAAGTTCAACCAACAGAGAAAAAATCATATCCCAGATATAAAACCCTATGGACATAGCTGATCCAGAGGAAGGCAAAAAAAACTCAGGTACAATTTGCTTCAACGGGAAAAAATTTCCTTTCTGATTCCATGAGGCAAATGGATGTTTCCTGGATCAATGATCACTGCTATCTTTCCTTAACCCCCCTAGCAGTCTAATTCTGTGCAAATTTCCATGCAAAAAGCGGTACAATTTTTTGCATGGAAGTGTATTTTTCATTTTAGGCTTTAATTCTTAGGCATAACTCACCGATATTTCATAATGAACTTTAACAAAACACAAAAATCTGTTAAAAAAATATATAAACTTGTAATGTTACTGTATAGTAGCATATATATATAATGTAATGAAGGCTTCTTTGTATTGGACTCAATACAGCTATTTTGTACTGAATCCAATACAAAATTATTTGATTTTCTCGCCGATCCGCCTGCACCAACGTTACCGGTAAACCCTGGAGATCGTCTTTTTTTATAGAATACATTCCTATAGCAGAGAATAGAGCTGTAATGCTAACAGATATATTAACAATTGCTAATATTTGATGCTACCTTTATATTCTGCATAAATATTGACATTTTTGATGTTCTCTGCAGATCAGCCGGCTGAGCCGGGCCGCAGTGTCCACACGAGGGAGATACATGACACCAGAGGAAAAAGCCAAAGTCGGCCCAGGGTACGTTTCTGAAGATGGCATGCTGTCAATAACACACCTGGCATAAGTGCCGAATTGCATGTGTCTATCATGTTGGTTGTCTGCTGAGACGTGTTGCTCCTTCTTGTGTTTTCAGAGAAGGGTTATACGTGTTCATTCTTGGGGACCTAACAGTATGAATATGTAAATGTAAACAATTAAAAAAAGAAATTTTGATAAATGTCAGCAGTAGTCTCTTATGAGAGAGACCAATAAGGGATAGAGGGATGAGTTGTATATCTTATAGCGCCCTTTAACTAGACACCACACCCACTTATCAGTAACCACCTGGTTGTTTTTGGGTGGTTACTGAAATGTTGGGGCTCCCACTCACCTACAGCTTCTTCCCATTGAGCTTAAAAAGAAAAAAAAATACACATATCACACAATAGGAGGGGGATATGGATTGGTGCGTGAGTACAGAAAGACGGGTAGGTCAGTGTGAAAAGATGAGTTTTGAGTGCTCTTTTAAATGAGCAGAAAGTAGGAGCAAGCCAAATACTGAAGGATGATGAAGACCATTCCAAAGAGTCGGGCAGCTCTAGAAAAGTCTTGAAAACGTGCGTAGGATGAGGTTGAGTAAGGAAGTCATTAATGGGTCATTGGAGGAGTGAAGAGGGTGGCTAGGGGAGTATTGCTGATATTTTCTCTCGATGGTTCCTCCTTTGTATATATAGAGTGGAAATATGTGGGCAGGCTACATTTACATCCATAGGTGACACCCTGATCTGATATTAGGCCTTGACAGTTGAGAAAAAGTGAAATGTAATGATTGAAAAAGTTGGGCCCATTGGGTCAGATAGAGCCGCCCCATTTCTAGGCTGCACAGGCAGGACATCCATCCAGCGAGTGAGGTTTCTCTATCTGAAGTGCTGAAGCTTCAGAGGAAGCAACTCCTAATGAGGAGTCTGTACAGCTGTGCAAGGAGGGAGGGCAGAGTTAAGAGCTTGAACCTGTTTTGCAGATTCTCAAGCTTAAGAGTAAGGGCAGATTCAGTGGTTCCTAAAGAACCTGCATCTGCAGATTTGACATCTGGCAGTGATCGCTTCTGCCCCTATTCATTTCCAATAGAGCTGCCGCAGACATGGTATCGCCTCCTCAGAGCAAGCAGTAAACTAGGCAACCTCACTGCAAGTGTGAACCTCGCCTAAGATTCTAAAAGGGCAGACAAACTTTTAGTCACTTTTACTAAGTAAGCTTAGTTATACTGTAACATTTATTACTATTTTTTTTACACAAGAGGGCTTGCCAGTCCTATGCGTAATGTGAATGGATATTATGTACTGCACCTCTAACATCTTGTTGGTCACTTTTGCAGCAATCGACCGCTTTATCTTCACGTCCAAGGCCAGACCCGGGAAATTGTTGACCGTAAGTTGACGTTTTCTCTGTAGCACTTTTACCTCTTAGCTGTGGAGGCTGTCATTGTACACATAATTCTGCTGACTTGTCTCCAATAAAGAAAACAATGTGTTAAGTGATCACCTTTTGCTATCTACAGGAGCGGTGAACCAAATCAAAGAAATCATCACCAATGGAGTGGTGAAAGCAGCCACAGGATCCAGCCCCACGTTCAATGGAGCCACTGTGACCGTGTATCACCAGCCGGCACCCGTGACCCCTGTGGCACCCACACCGCCACCCAAGCCTCAGTTCCAATCAGGGGTAAGTATTTTCATGAAGTAGATTTTTGTCTGGCTTGAATTTTTATTATTGTAAAAGCTAGTCAGGGTAGGCTTGGTAGGTGGGCCTATTGGCCAAGCTAACCATTTTCCTTGGCCTTTGGCATGTCCCTTTGTGTAAGTCACTGCTTGCTGCCTTGCCATAGGTGAGTATATAATCAGATATTTGCTGGGCGATGGGGGACACGTGTGTACTACTTTTTTAGCATGAATATATGTGCAATGGCCAAGCAAGAGTGGTACTGCATTTTAGAAATCGCTAGGTGGTGGGGGACCGGAAGAATGTCTGATGTTTCAGCTGCTCATTGCTGTGAGCTTTATCCAGATTGAAAAGTACAAACCAAGATTTTAGCATCCTTTTAGTTTTGTGATGTGATTTCACTGTGTACCACACAGCATTTTACTCTACATATTATTACATAATATACTTTTACTATTTATATATGTATACATATATTTATAAAGCTCCAACATATTACGCAGTGCTGTACAAAGTCCATACTCATGTCACAGCTGCCCCTCAAAGGGGCTCACAATCTATTGTCCCTTCCATAGTCATATGTCTTTATTACAGTCTAATATTGGAAAATTATGCAATCTAGCACTTGTGAAAGAGGTTGGACAAGCCTGTGATTGAGTAATAGACTGGAAAACAATTAATGTTGTTGCAGTGGTAATTGCATGATGTCATATTTGTCCTCTCCACAGATGCATTATGTACAGGACAAGATGTTTGTGGGTTTGGAACATGCCATAACCACGTTTAACATAAAGGAGAAAGTGGAAGGGCCTGGCTGCTCTTATCTCCAACATATCCAGACCGAGACCGGGGCTAAGGTGTTCCTCCGAGGGAAAGGTTCCGGCTGTATTGAGCCAGCATCTGGACGAGAAGCTTTTGAACCCATGTATATTTATATCAGGTACGCAGCACAAAGGAGGTTTATTATTCTCCACAAACCATAAGAAAACCTGCACCTTGGAAGCTGTGCCTAAAAGGACGACGAGTATGGCTACTCACTGGTGTTCTGTGTAGACTCTCAGCAGCTATTTCTGCTTGTTTGCTGTTCATTGTTAGTAGTGTCCATGCATAGGCAGAGTGCTGCTTTCTCATGTCAGAGCTGCCCCACAATGACCGGTGGGGTAGTGATTGATTAGAAACGGCAGCATTATGGGTGGAGGAAGCACAGAATGGTTAAAGCAGGAAAAACTTTGCTATTCATGTCCTAAGATACAGCTTCCTTTCCAGAATGAACAATGTGCATCACATCGCTTACATCAGCAATTCTTCGGAGCATAGTGGTGCCTTAGATGATCTCATGTTGCACCTATACGGAATATGAGGAATAGGAAGTGCCCTGCTTTTTTCAGGAGTCATTTAAGGCAGAAGCATAGACTTTTTTCAGGCTCATGCTTAGACACAACTAACATTTCCAGACGTTCCTATTAGCTGGCAACTTTTATTTTCACACACTTTGTGTAAATAGGCAGGACTGTGTTTTTTTTTTTTTTCTCGTTTATTGCTTGTGTTGTAACGATGATTATCTTTGTCTTCTAACAGCCACCCAAAACCTGAAGGTCTGGCAGCTGCTAAGAAGCTGTGTGAGAATCTCTTACAGACAGTAAGTGACGTTGTTAGTCTTGGATAATGTTATCTGTGGCTGTTTGTTAGCAGCAGAGTATTCTTTACAGGGGCTAAATGACTTACTATAACTTTACTGTTTTGCGGTTAAGTTGGGTAATGTTTTTTGTTGCTGTTTGTGTCTGTTCTGAATTCATTCACCCTCCCTTCACTCCTACTGGTGTTAACTCTAGCATTGGAGGGGTATCTTACAACCAACTCAAAATATGATCCCAGTCTCGCCCCTACCATAAATGACTTAGACCCATGGCTTAGGCTACGTACACACTTCAGATGATTCTTGTCCGATAATCGTCTCAGGCCTGATGTCGGATGGGGATCTTGCATGTGTACAGTGCTTGTCGTCCTATTGACCATCCTGGCGGATCCACAGGCAATGAATGACGAACAATTATAAAGCAAATGAAGGGGAGAGAGCACAGCGGGTGCCGCGCCGTCGTTCTCTCTCCTCTCTATAGTGCAGAACAGTGCTATGTAAATTGCTCGTCATGCATTGTAGAGTCTTTTGTTGTTGGAAAGGATCCTTTCCAACGACAATTATTGCATGTGTGTACGTAGCGTTAGTGCTGTTTCCCTAAGTTCTGCCCAGGGTGAAGCTCACGTTGTCACATAATGACTGCTCTTATCAGGACTTATCAGGTCACATCAAGATTACACGTTTCCTAATCTCTAAGGACATAACAATGCATACCTCACCTTGTCCAAGCATGAAACATGATTGGCTATATTAGTGCTCCGCAAGGTATTGTAGCCACCTAAATATAGAAATAGGAAATTGTAAGATACAATGAACATCATGTATGTAAGTGTCTGCAAGCAGAAAGCAAATACCATACGTTGTGTATACTGTGGAATGCTGCTGTGTCTTATTTAGGGTTTAATACGATTGACCAGACGTTTGCATAGGCTCCATTGTAACCGTTCCCTTTAATAAGGTGGAGGGTGAAGAAAGCAGGATCTGTAAAGTGAGCTTCTGCTGATACTGCCCTCCTATATAAACTGAATGGACAGAGAGCAGCCCAGCTAACAAGTGATTGTCAAGGCTGACTGCACCATCCTACATCCATCAATGTGCTTTTCCATGGGAACTCGTATAAGTTGAAGCCAATTTTACTAAAATAATAAAACTACACCCACAACTTTTGCTCTGGCGAGTGTAAAGCTTATAGAATTCTCTGACAATAGGTAGAATTTACCCAACCTTCCAATGTGAATCTAGCATTATGCCCAAAGTTTAGTGGTAAGCATCAGAGGCCATGCATAAAGGTATAGGAGTTAGAATGATTGGGATTCGGTGAGGTTACTTTTTAAGGTTTAGTTGAAGTTTAGGGGTTGATCAGTGAGCCTGAATATGGACTTAGTAAAAGCAAGGGCTGTTATTGTAGCATTGCATTTGGGAACTCATCCTTAAGTAAACGGGAAAACAAAATACTGTTGGTGGTGACCGTGAATTCGCAACATGTACCTGTCACATAGAACTTTCTTCTAAGAAGGGATTTGGAAGCTGGACCTTGCAGGGTAAAAGGTTTGAGATGTCCAGCTGCTCCAATGGAGATTTAAACCCGGTGCCCTCCCCCCTCTATCCATGCCTAAGCTTAGTTTTGTGGTTTTTTTTTTTTTTTTTATGGTCCAAGAACAAAATTATTAATCCTGAATTCTAAATGTTTCTCCAGGTACACGCCGAGTATGCAAGGTTTGTCAATCAGATCAGCACGACTGCTGCCCTTCCTGGTACGTGGCCTTCTAATCTGCTTCCAGCAGTAACCTGACCCTGACACAAGCACATATCTGTGGAATGCCACAGATGACACTCGGCATCTTTTCATAAACACCGTTCTATTTATAGATTGCAGAAAGCATTTGCAGACTTTTATACTTTAGAAATCTGCTCTCCTGAGTTGCCCTTTTGCAGAAATTCTATTAAAAAGATAGAAAACATTGGGAGTGTTGCCTGTGTAGTTTTCCACAGAACTGTAACTTTTTGCTTAAATTGAGAGCAGCCCATGTGGTCCAAATCTTCTGTCCCCATTCCAGGGATTTTCACCGTGGTGCCCTTCTTAAAGCAGCAAAGTTTTTCTTCTGAGTATCCTCTCTGGCCCTTTTTTATCCTGAATTCTCATGGTAATGCTTGGGGCAGCTACATGCACACGTATGATAGTCCTGATAGGGACATACTTTGGAATAGAGGTTGTGCAACTGAGCGGAGAAATACTGGGCTTCTCCTGACGTGTACAGAGCATGCACGGGAGGGCAACAAAGATTTAGTTTGTCCAGGTAGCCTATTACTTGTCCCCGATTGGTCAAAATGCCAGGTTTCCACTATTTGTGAGCAGCTGGAGGGTGAAGAAAGCAGAGTCTGTGCAGTGAGACTTTGCTGATACTGCCCTCCTATATGAACGAGGTGGTCAGAGAGCAGCCTGGCTAAAAAGATGTTTTGCGGGCTGACTGAACCTCCTTACATACAATCTACGCACCATCTTTCACTGCCCTGCCATGCTAAGTTATACTGATTGCATAGCAGATGAGCAGCAGGTCACTAAATTCCTCACAGTGAAATGAGGCAAGCTTTTCTTTAGGGAGAGCAGTGAGTTACCATCATGTCTGCTGCTGCTCTCATTGCATATGGGTAGGGCCTGTGCACTCTGCATGGAGGATAAGGACTTGGCTTTCTCTCAAATCTTCCAGGATTTTAGCCTTTTCTGTTTCAATTAATAACTTTCTGACCTATTCTAATTCTAGGTTACACACAGCCCCCAGCAGTAGGTGCTGTGGCTTTGCAGCAACCCTACTACCCAACCAACGGCTACCAGACTGGATTTCCTGTGGTACCAGCGATACCGCCGCAGCAACCGGTCCAGGTTCCCTATGTGGTTCCTCCACCGCTTAGCACCCCCGTGCCTCCGATGCCTTCAGTTGTACCCACCATGCCGGCTCCTGTTCCCCCTGTTCCAACACAGTATCCAATCCCACAAGTGCAGCCTCCAGTCACCACCATCCCCGTAAGTGTGATTTGAAGTGTTACATTGGATTGGTAAGGTAAGAGGGGCCTCCATATACAATAAGTGGACCTTGCTTTTTTTGAGCTGAGGTTGCATGGAGTAGATTGTAGGTCTGACTTTAGTGGTGCCCCTACCCTTACCAGAGTTGTCTTTTGGAGGTCAGGATTTGGTAGCTTGGCTTCTAATCAGTCAGACCTGATCAGCAGGTACAAGCAAGCCCTACAAAAGCACTTTTATGTGCAACCTCAGTCAGTCCTAACTAACTGCGTGGCTTTTATTCTGAAATAGTTGTTGCTCTGTTTTTACAACTAATGGATCAGCCCTTCAGTTTCTGCATGTATCTGGTACTTTTAAAGCTATTATGGCGTTGCAGTTCAGGTAAACCCATCATTACCAATGCATCTTATCTTCCAACAGGCACCGTTAAATGCAGCTTACATTCCCCCTTCTGCAGCTAAACCCACAACAGTACAACAGCAGCTAACACAGAGCAACTCCCAGGGTCAGAAGAGGCGATTCACAGAGGAGCTGCCGGAGGAACATGATGCCGGACTGTTGGGATACCAGGTGCTATAACTTTTCTGTATACACTGGTGTGCATTCTAGATGACGCATATGCCGCACGCAGGTTGTTTCAGTGTTCTATTCATTGAGGAGTCCAAAGTGGACCCTAAAGATATAAACACTGTTCACAATGGATGGTGAGCTCCGCTATAAGCTATGCATATTCTGATTGGCCATTTATTGCCCAATCGTGCTTATAATGAAGGCTCAGGGGGCCAATATGGTGTGAATTTTTTTTCTGTATTAAACATTATCACACTATATTGCTGTCCAAGACTCCAGCTACAGATTGAGTTTTGTGCAGAGCAGGAGATAGAATATCTGGCTGTGAGACTTCCTCACTTGTCACCAGTACACAATACTAGAAGAGCTGCTAATAATGACAGTCGTCTTCCATAGAGGAAGTTGTCAAACCTGTCAGGTCAGGAGTTGTTTGCAAAACAGGAAGTTAAGGTAAATCTTTTGGAGTTTGAAATTCTGATAGTGGTTCACTGATTTCACTTTTACCAGGGAGAACGATAAAAGATTTATTATACACCGCAGGTGATTGGGATTTACATGTATTTCATATTTATTCTTTATCAATTACTTCGATGAACCTTTGCACATTGCATGGATTCTCTATTCTAATCTGACCTCTGGGTGGAGGTTTCTGTTATAGTGACATCTGGTGGTGAAATTGGGGCATTGACGATAGCTTGTTTCATTTATCAGTGCGTTGCTTAAACTTTCTGAAACCAGCTTATCTCAACTTTTGCACCCAGAGGAGCAATTGATATAATTTCTAGGGTAACCTCTTATAAAAACAGTAAAAAAAGGTTAATAATAAAAAGATAATTGTTCCTCATCTAAGAAAGAGGGTCCCTTGTGTTTTTTTTAACATGATCTCCAGAAGAACAGGTCCAGGTTCTGTTTTGTGCTCTACCACGCATTGATAAATGAAAGGGGCTTTAAGTCGTGTGTTTTACAAAAAAAAAAAATGTTCCTGTAGCATACAGCCATGTAAACAGATGGGTGCTAAGAAAGCCACATTTGCGGTGTTGCTTTTACAGTATATTCTCTTGCTGGAACTTCTTAGGTGTAAAAGAAAAGAGTATAATGAGTATCCAAATCTAAGCATTCCGATGTAATATATTGCAGCTTACCCTCTCTGTACTAATCCAATACATCCACCATGGCCAAATGACAGCCTGCCCCATAGACACAATGGGAAATGATTGTAGACATCAGGGGCAGGAAGTTTACTGATTGGGTTATAGAAGAGAAAAAAAAATTAATGTAGTTACCATAGGAGAACTGGTAAGTTGCAATATATGACACGGGGGGTGAACCTTTGTGGGTATACGAATGTATATTTTCTGTTACTTTGTGTCCTAATAACGCTGCTTCTCTATTAGAGATCCCTCCTGCCTTATATTCTGTCTGCCAGTAGTTATTAAGTTGCAGAGGAGCGAAGAAGCCCTGGAATTGATGTAATCTTTGTAATGTGGGTATATTCAGAGCTGGGTATTTGGGAGGGTGGCTGTTGACTGCAATGGGGGAGTATAGGAGCCCCCCTCCCATTGGGCAGGGAAAGTCATTTGATGGTGAGGAGATGACTGTGACTCGACCTGTAGAGTTGCTAATGCCGCTGTGTATTTTTCTGCTCATAGCATGGACCCATTCATATGACTAATTTAGGTACAGGCTTCCCGGGCCAGAGCAAGACGGACGCTCCAGCAACCAAAGTCGAGGCAACTGCCAGCAAGGATCGTGAGAGGGACAGGTGAGAGAAGAGCGCACTCTATATAAGTGTCAGATATCCTAATGCCATGTTGTGGCGTTGCAGTGTTAGAATAATAATTTGCTCACCGATCTGCCGCCAGCTTGCTGATTGGACAGTGAAGGAGCTGCAGCACTCTAAGGTGCAAGTTGGTGAATGCTTTCCAATGGACTCCCATGATATGACCGCGATTTCATTGGTCCTGTACAAAATTTTATTTCTGAGCAAACCAGAAAGGGGCGTTCATCTTTATTAGATCACAAGCTTGTGTCCCACTGACCACTGACCCTGTTATTGTTCCCACAGGCAGCTGATGCCCCCGCCTCCTGGACTGCCGGTAATAACGCAGAAAGACAGTGAAGACAAATCCTCATCTCGCTCCTCCCTGGGCACAGATGGTGAGTATCACAGGAGCAGCCACTTTTCTATCCAGTCAGGACTTGGCCTATCCCGGGTATTGCTTTGAAAGGTACGCAAGACCTAGGCACACGCGAGGCAGCTGTCTTGTACGCTTAGCTAAGGTCTCATTTCAGTTGGTTTACTTCTAGCCAATGAATTGCCAACGTTTTAGCACAGCGTACAAAATGTGTAGTGTGAGGGGGACAGGGACTCTTTAAAATCCCTTGGCCTAGAGCCAGGTGAACAATAACAGTCCCTACTGTCCCTGCAAGTGGTTAATTCAGAGGGTGGGGATCGACTTTATACTGGTATTCATGTCTCCAGCGTCTTGTCTAACTGGATATTTTTGTATTTTTTGTGTCTTCTTTTTTTTTTTTTTTTTTTTCTTCTACCTTCTCTTCTCTTCCATGAACGTGGATGCGTGGTGTTGGTGCCTGCTGGTGACTGGCGACATCTGACCCGGGGTGACCTTTCTGTGCCCGATACAAATGGTGTTCAACTAACGTATTTAATTCTCTCACAAATTAACGGATGCCGCTGTGTTTTTTTTTTTTGGTATTTTTTTTTCTTCCCCCCACCCCCTTTTGTTTTCCAGAAACCCCAACCAAGAAAGCAAAGACGGCAGACAAGACCTTCGGATTGGTGGCGTATGCCGGAGACTCGTCAGACGAGGAGGAAGAGCACGGGGCCCATAAAAATTCCGGCTCTTACAGCCAGGGCTGGAGTGTGGGCTACCAGTACCCAGCGCCCCAACAACGAGCCAAACAGCAGATGCCTTTCTGGATGGCCCCATAGGACCCCAGTTTTTCATTCCAGCCCCCCTATCATCTCTGTGACTTGTAGCAATAACTTGGCATGTACACAATCCCACCTGCCCTTGTTGTGCGTGTTGTATATTTTTTTTTTTCTATTACCAATTAAGGAAACTTTTATTGGCAAGAGCAGGTGAAGGGATGCTAAAATGGGATCCATTTTTATTTTTAAAACTTTATTTAAGTTGGACGTTATTTTGAAAAAGTGGGTATCGAAGTGCTGCCCCCTACCTTTCAAATTAAGGAGCTACAGGTAAAGTCTTGTGAAAACCCCCTCCACGGAAACCCCGAGTGTACCAATTTCTTTAAAAACTGTTGGCATTTCTTGGGCTTTGGCCCTCAGGGTTTGGTTTTTGTTCCCAGGTCGCTGATTTGGCCTAACGTCAATTCAGTTGTGACCATGTGACCAGAACAGTCGCTGGCTAGTTTTTGCTGCTGGTTCTACAGCTTGCTACCCAAGCAGGCGGCATCTTCTGATCACATGGGGTAACTAAGCCAATAGGAGGAGTGCACACATCGTCCCATTTCCTGCCCACTGAAGCCCATGGCTTGGCCTGGCAGCCTTCCCCACAGGTCACTTTTTTCAAATTCAGAGCCATTTTTATGTTGGGTGAAACTAGCAAAAGAAACCCATCTTCATACTATTCTTATCCTGCTTGTGGTATATGTAGCAACACCCAACGTATTACCACCCTAATTGCAGGCAGGCGGTCTGACTTTCCTTGGATTCCCACCTTCTGATATTTTGACAGATTCACACACAGTCACAGAGCTACCTTAGTATAGTCTCTAGACCTAGGCGAATCTGTTATGTTTTAATGCAGATCTGTAATTTGATAGTAAAAGTCTAGCTGGAAAAAAAATAAGGTTAGGTTTACAGGAGCATTTAAAGCTGACCCCTAGCAAAAAAAAATCTGCTTTTTCTGTAATGTGCAGTTGTTGTAGTAATTCATTTCACCACTAGATGTCACCATTCTTTTGAGTAGAATGATGCCTAATGCAATGAAACCTGCTTCCTCTGATCCCAGGTTGGCCAGGACATGGCCCTGGGTGGGAGGTTGGCAATCATGGTGATATAATTGACAACAATGGGAGAAATTGACTCTCTTATACCTTTATTAGAGAAAGCTACACCATCAGCCTAAAAGTCTAGGCATTGCCCATATAACCCTACTGTAGGTTGGCATTGGCCAAACTGAGCAGAGTTCAGGTGACCACTGCACCTAGGTTTTTACAGTTTCTAATGGGTTTTTCTCCCGCTTTTATTTTTTTTTTTTTTTAGGGAAAGTGATGGTGTCTTTGCAAATCCTCTTGCTGATATCATCTTCCTGCATTGCAGCCAGTATAACCTGGGTGCATTGCTGGAAGAAGCAGTGATTTTTACCCCTTTATTCATGTGACAGTTGTCATATGCTCAGTTAAGCTCCACAGAATGCAGACTGATGGGGAATTACACATTTGCAAGGTCCTCAATGGGCACTGTGACAGGGTCTCTTAATTTTTGTTGATCCATACCAGCAAGACCATTAACAAAGTTGATATTTTTTTTATTTCTGAAATGGCAAGCTTGCATAAGTCTCTAAATGTTTGGTGACAGGTTCACTTAGGAGATTTCCACCTTGACCAGGAACGACCAGACCTCGTATTATATCTTTACCTGTTGTGTCCGGCTGAACCTTCTCCATCTCTATAAATGCCACCCCTGCATGTTGTCGCTGTGCCTGGCGTCTCAAGCCATCACTCCCTTCGACTATTTATATTCTCGCTGCTCTGAACGCCAATCCCGCTCACGTTTTGTTACTGTAGAAAAACAGGATCCCGCAGTGTCCACATTTTACCACCTGCCGCCCAATGCTTTGTACTTTTGACATTTTTGCTGTAAATATGAGGACTTTTATTGTAAATAAATATATAAATATTCAGCATTCAGTCTGTGAGGTTTTACTGGGGAAATATGGAGCGTGGTTAATGATGTCCGGATAGACAGGTTCTCTTTTCCAATGTGTTATAACCCTTTTGTTACTTTGTAGGCAAACAGGAAGTGGGAAGAATTCTATTCATAGTTAAACAGGATTATTATAATATAAAAATACATTTTTATTAAATCAGCTTGGCTCTGGAATGAGCAATGCTCACATTATACCTAAAGCTTATCTTAATAAACAGGATTTATATAGTGCCAACATATTACACAGCGCTGTACATTAGATAGGGGTTACAAATGACAAACAGATACATTGACTCAGGAGGAGGAGAGGATGCTGCCCCAAAGAGCTTACAATCTAGGAGGTTGGGGAACTATCACACAATAGGAGGGTGATATGTAGTGGAGGGAAGTAGTGAGGGTTTTAAGAGACAGAAGAAGACGGGTAGGTGAGGTTGAAGCGTTGGGTTTTGAGGGATCTTTTAAATGAACAGAAATTAGGAGCAAGCTAAAATGGACGGGGAGAGAGTGGGGTCAGTCCTAGAAAGTCTTGGAGCGGTGCATGTGATGAGGTTATGAGTGAAGAAGTCATTAGTAGGTCATTGGAGGAGTGGAGAGGGTAGGGGAGTATTATTCTATCGGGTCAGAAAGGTAAGTGGGACAAGAACTGTGGAAGGATTTGAAGGCAAAGCACAGGGGCTTGAATTTTGAAGGTGAAATGGAAGCCAATGAAGAGAACTACGAGAGGCAGCAGAAGAGGAGCGGTGGGAAGGATAGGTTTCACACGATTGGCCTAGAGCTGTCACATGCCCCTCCTAACTGCATGGGGTATTTCCTCCAATTTCTGGTCCTCAGTGTTAGGTTAGCATAAAATATATGGCCAAATGTTATGTGGTCACATGACTTGCTATTTTGAGCCAAATGCATGCATGTATGTGGCGTGTTCCAATTGTTTTCAAGGAAGGTGTTATGAATACTAAAACATAAATAAATGAGTTCTAATGTGGTGATCACAGTTTAGTGGAGGTACATCTGTGCCAACATACCCATGCTTGTATCCATAAAGCCAAATCCATACAGACGCAGTGTGAAGGATCTGGAGAGTCCTGCGTGGAGTCCGATGTCAACCTTACTGATCACCTCAGGGATGAATTGGAGCCAGGTCTTCTCACCTGACATGGGCATAACTTCCTACAAATCCCCCCCAAAACATGGAAAGTCTTATGTCCACAAGGGGGCAGCACCATATGACTAGCCACTGTTGGGGGATGGAATGTCCATCCTGCTCATGCAAGTGCTGCAAATATGTAATTTGCAGGGGAGTGCAATGGGCTCCCCCTATGGTTGCCTCTTGCAGTTACCCCAATGCCCAGCATATACAGCCAGTGAGATCATTTTAATAAATAATACTTCCCTCACCTCTTGAATTGTAAGCTCTACTGGGCAGGTTCCTCTCCTCCTGTGTCAGCGTGTCGATTGCAACCACTATTTATTGTACAGCGCTGCGTAATATGTTGGTGCTATACAAATCCTGTTTATTAATATTAGTAATAATGCCCAGTGTGGGCAGTCAGGTACAGCAAACAAAAAGCCTAATTATGTGTCTTCATCAGCCTCCTGTCTGGATGGTGCTGGGACCCCTAGCAGGAGTCTCAGTGCAGTACAGACCGGTGACCCATCTTTCCCTATTTCATCTTAAACTGCACAGTGTTGTCACCGTCTTCCTTTACCCCCTCCGGTCTGATCTCCGCCTAATTCACTCCTTGTGACAACACCTGGGAGCACCATACTATCTTTCCTTTATCGGCTTGAACAGAATGCAGAGGTTCATTAGACCCCAGATGTCTCCGTAAAGAGAACCTGTCACCTGGGGTATTGCATCACATAAGGGGCTTAAAAATAGAGTAAATAAAAAAATTTTTTTTTTCCTGAGTTAATGTCTAAAACAGAACAAATATTCTGGGATCATCACAAAAAATACTTTATTAATAATAATAATAATAATAATAATAGTAATATTAATATTTATTAATAATTATTGAGAATTAATTGGAACAAAGTTATTACAAGCAGCCACATGCTCTGCCTGGGGTCCTCGAGAAGCTGCCCCAGGACTGCCTGCAATAATCTTAGGGTCCTTTAGTAGCTGTCTTTGCTGCCTGAACTGTTTCGGCAAGCAGTAAAAGATGTCTCAGGTCTCTCTATGGAACCCTCAGCGCTTTCTGAAGTCAGAAGAATGTGGTTTCTGCGTTACGTTATATCACCAGCACCGGCATAGGGGGCGGGGTTATCGGGTGATGTCATCACTCTGCGACTGCAGCACATGTGCCCGGTTCCTGGATGGTCTGAAGAGGTATGAGGGGTGCAGTGGGTGTAGCGGGGTACAAATCTCCCCTGTGTTTGGAGGAGCAGCTGGGATAGTAATAAAGGAATGGAGAAGTCTGCCAGTCCAGTGTGTGCATGTTGTATCAATGTATAAATGTATCAATGCCCCTCCTGTACTATTGGTTCTTCTTTTTTAATTGTGGCCCTTCCTGTCTTATAGATTTGAAATAATAACTGGGTCCCTAGATCACCATGGGAACAGAGAAGAGAACGAAAGGAAATGACAAGAAAAGAACCAAGCGGGCCGATGGAGAGAATTCTGAGTCTTCCCGCCCAGCAAAGAAACAGAAGAAAGCAGACAACCCCCCTCCGACACGACCTGCTGATCCCAAGAAAAGTCAGCCGGAAAATGCCCTCCCCCGCCTGGATCCCAAGTCTGTGGGGTATTTCCGCAGGGTGGGGGAGACTCTCCAGCAAGGCTTCCAATCCGATGAAGACAGAAGTAAGGAATTTCACTAATCTATATTCCATGATATGATTGTAGTCCTCACCGAATCCTAATTTCATAAAAAGGGGGAGGAGGGCTCTTGTTATTGGCTCCCGGCCTGTTTGAGGAGCTGGAATATAGTCTGATTGTGCAAGGTGCCATTTATTGCCCCAAAGGCAGAGCTTGAGTCGCGTGATTTCGACTTAAGTCACCTAATAAACGACTTGCAACTCGACTTGCAGTGAGTGTTCTGTAACAATGCCTTTTTCCCCGCCTTCCTTGCATTCTAAGTCCACTATGTTCGCCTTTCTCCTCTGACAGCTGAACGGCCAGAAAGGAAGGCGGTGTTACAGAACCCTCACTTCCTTCTCCTTCAGCTCCCAGTGGAGAAAGGCGAACTTAGTGGACTTAAAATGAAAGGAATGCGGGGAGGAAGGCGTTATTACAGACTTAGTATGACTTGCAAACAACCTAATAAATGTGACTTGATTCGACTTGAAAGAATTCTTGGTGACTTGGGACTTGGTGTCAATGGCTTGGGACTCGACTTGGACTTGAAGGGTGTCCACTTAGTCCAACCTCTGCCTAGAAGTTTATTATAACAGTTTTTTAATAGCGCTGACATAATACGCAGCGCTGTACAAAGTCCATAGTATTGTCACTAGCAGTCCCTCACAATGTAATGTACCTACCATAATCATATGTCATTATTACAGTCTAAGGACAATTTTTGGTGTAAGCCAATTAACCTAACTGCATGTTTTTGGAATGTGGGAGGAAACCCCACACAAACAAAGGGAAAACCTGCAAACTGGATGCAGATAGAGTCCTGGCTGAGATTTGAACTTGGGACCCAGCGCTGCAAAGGGCAGAGTGCTAACCTCGGAGCCACTGTGCTGCCAAGGTTTTTTTTAAAAAATGACATCCACCACAGTTCCTCTTCTGCACCATAAGATATCCTCAATCTTTCAGATCAACCCAGCCTATCATAACTTGACCTGGAATACTGAGGACATGCAGGGTCTAATGGTCCCATTGGGATCTGCACGTTAAATGGATACAGTTATATATACAGATATTGATCAGTGCCGTTCTGTGCATTGAGGACTGCAAGTCCTTAACAGGATGGAAAGCAGATTCATCACATACTTGCTTGAAAACCCCAAAGAATTCTTTGATGCGACTGATAGATGAGATTAATGTCACCTCTGTATCCCCACAGGTCTGTTTGTCCGGAACGTCTTTAACGAGGTGACGGGGAACGAGTTGGCTCTGGCTACCGATATGTCAGGCAGTCTGGTCATGCAGAAGCTCCTTGCTGTAGCCGCTTCCTCCCAGCTCTGCCAGCTCCTGAAGGTGCTGAGTGGGCACTGGCAGGAGGTGTGCTGGCACCGCAGTGGGGCACATGTCATACAGACATCACTGCTTCAATATCCCCGTTTTCAGAGCAAAGAGAAGACGGAAGAGGAGGAGGAGGAGGAGGAGAAGGAGAAAGATGAAGAACCAGGAGCTGATCTGGAGGAGCTGATAATGAGTTTGTGTGCAGAAGTCAAGGGAAAATTTTTACTATACAATCAGAACACACATGGCAGTTATATTGTACGGACTTTGTTCCAAGTGCTGAGCGGGACCATCCTGAACCTGGAGACCAATAAGAAGGGAGCCTCGGGGCCAGCAGGTACCAAAAACACAGTGCTGGGTTTAAAGTATAACACTGTGAGATGATGGAAGCTGCCATTCCAGGGTCTAAAGATCCTGGTTGGTGTTCTGATCCTCAGCCTTTCATACTTTCTAAATCACTGACCCAGAATGAGGATGCAGCTCCAGTGGTCAACTCATTATCATACAACCTGCATGCTGGTGTCCTGTGTGTGACTGAGAATGCTGACACCAAAGGATCAGCTTTACATCCAGGCAATGAGCAGGAGTGCAGCAATGGCAGCTTCTGTCATCTCTCAGTATAAATCCTCTCTACTTCTATAGCCCTTCTCTATCATATTCCTCTGCTCTCTCTGTCTCTGTCTTTCTTTCACTTGCTTGCTTTTCACTCGCTCTCTTCTTTGCTGTGGTTTCCCTTCTCGTTTTATCATTTTCCATTCTTCACTTTCTCATATACATTTTGTTTTTGCAGTGAGTTCAGAATTTGATGTCCCAGAATCTTTTCTGACCCAGCTGCAGGATCTGAGTGGATTGTTTTGTGAAAACATTGGAGGTGAGTTCCCGGCTGCTATGTTTTGCTGTAGTTTGGTGCTTTTGTTTCATCCCACACAATTTCATTCTCCCTAACCCAGCCCAGTGCTCATTCTTCCTTCTCCCCTCAGCATTCCCTGCTCTGGTGCTCATTCTGATTTCCCCTCCCTCTGCTCTTCACTCCCTGCAACAGACCCGTGCTAAATCTTTTCTCCTCTCCCTCTAGCTCTGTGCTCATTTTTTCTGCTCATTGTCCTCCCTCTACCTTCTCCCTGCCCTGGTCTCACTCCTGTCCTGTCCCATTTTCTCTTCTTCTCTCTCACTGCTCCTCTCTCGTTTTCTTTTGCTTTCCATGCTCCAGCTCATAATGGTTTACATTAATAATCTTCTCTCCCCCTCTCTTATTCTCTACTCTTCATTCCGGCATTCATTCTTCTTTCTGTTTTCCCCGCTTCTCCTTTTTTTTTCTTTGCATTCCTATTACTCCTCTGTTCTTCACTTGCAGCAGTCTGGTTCCCATTCCTCTCTCCTCTCCCTCTCTTCCTTTCTGCTCATTCTTGTTTTCTTTATCCTCCCTCTCCTTTTCTCCCCTTTCCTGCTGCTGTCTGGTGCTCCCCCCCTTCCCACGTCTTGTGCTAATTTTTCTCTTCTCGCTTTATCCTCATTCATTCTTCCTATTTGTAGTTTGTAATTCTTCTCTTTCCTCCACTCCCTCTTCCATGCTCATTCCACTCTCTTCGCCTGTCCAGTGCTCATTCTTCTCTGTTTCCTCTCCCTCTTTGTTTCCTTGCCTTCAGTCCAGTGCTCATTCTTCTCTCCCCTCTCTCTTACTCTCTCCTTTCTCCCCATTCTTGATTCCCCCTTTCTTCTTTTTTCTTCCCCTTTCCATTACCTCAGACTTATGAAGCTTTTTCCTTCTATTTTAGTATTTGCCACCAATAAAGTCGCCAGTGTGGGGATGCAGGTCGCCTTGCAGGTCCTGCACAGGAAGTTGCCACCTACATGCGCTGCATTGTGTAATGATGTCATAAAGTACCTCTCATCCCGAAATGTGTCTGCTGACAGCAGGTATGAGAATGGAGGATTATATTTTATATTTTCCTTTATTTCTCTCTCTTCATTTCTCCTATTAGCTCATGCTGCAGCAAAGCAGAGAGAGTTCTCAATGCATTAACATTGTTATATTTTGTTTTATCCTTCAGCTCCCTTCTGGTGTTCCTGAAGGATGAGACCAGCAGCCGCCTTCTGGAGAGAATCCTGGAAGTCAGTGACAAGAAGCAACTTCGTTCTCTCTATTACAGCCACTTCCAAGGCCAGCTACATATGCTGAGTGTCCACCCCATCGCCAACTACACTGTACAGAGGCTGATCCGGGCCACCCAGACCAAAAAGCTGGTTAGTGGGTCTTAGACTTCCCTTCTCTATCAGTGCCGTCCTGTGATGGCTACATAGAAAAATTCCATAATGTATTCAGTGTTCCTGGTGGGAAGAAGGTGTAGGTGGGTGGCACCTCCTGTATTGTCACCCAACTTTTCAGTAGCCATCCAAGAACAGCCGGGTGGTTACTGAAAAGTGCTGGTTGGTGCGCCCAGCCTTCAGGGTCTGGGGAGAACAGTGTGTATTCAAAATAGACCTTTCCCTTACCCTGTATGCTAGCTTGCATTTCAGTAGTACTTAACTAAGTTTAATCTTCCCCATTGATTTTCATTTTTGGATCTTCCCAGTTCTCCACGTTGTTTGATGAGCTGTCCCCTGCCATGGAGGATATATTGGCTAAAGGTCACATGGGCCTCATTACCAGCCTGGCAGAATCTTGCAAGAAGCTTTCCTGCCGCCAGGCAGAACTGGTAACAAACCTGATGGAGGTGAGTGTCTCACAAGCCTGGCTTAATCTGCTTCCTTTGAGGTTGCTGAAGTTAAATCCTTTTAATCCTTCCACAGGCATTTCATTGTAATACTCCGGCTTCCCGCCGTATCACCTGCATTCCGCTCTTCCTCTCGCTGTTGACTTATGAGATTTATTACAAGATTGAAGAAGAAGAGAAACCATCAGAGCACACTGTAAGTGAATATATTTGTAGAAGCCACTATATTTGTAGAAGACATTTTTTTAAGGTGGGTGAGAAGAAATTGTAGGTGGGTGGCAGCCACTGTATTGTGACCCAACTCTTCAAAAAGACCCAAAAACAGCCAGGTGGTTACTGAAAAGTGCTGGGTGGTGGGCCCATCTAAGAGGCCGGGGAGAACACTACACTTTCAAGAACTCCAGCACAACAAGCTTGCTGACTTTGGTTTTTGTTTCCTAAATTAAGAAAGAATTCCTGTTCACCTCCCCAGCACTACATTGTGATAGAACAGTGAGGGAGCAGCAGCAAATATTAAGCCATCACACTGCTTATTCTTATCTGCCAAATTGCTATACATACGGGTAATACGGGGGTGGTTGTCTCACCTATAAACACCAATCAGGTCCCAGCCGGCATTAAATTTCGAACAACTAGAATTCAATTTCTAAGGGCAGCACATTCGTCTGAGCGCAATGCATTTTTGACAAAATCTGAAGTCTCCCATGAAATTGGATAAGGTTCCATTTTGGTATCTGGACCAGTATTAAGTACGGCATTGTGGCAGAGAAGGGATACGACTGAAAAGGGTCTTGGTAATGCAAATATTTTCAGAAATGGGGGACAAATTGTGTTAAATTGACCTTCTCCTGATATGTGTTTCCTTAGGAGAACGCAGAAGCCAAGCTGCAGTCAGTGAACTATCACGGCTCCATACTGGTCCAGCACTTCCTGCACTTCGAGGACCCTTCCCTGGCTCTGCAAAGTTTGGGGAACATGCCAGAAGATGACCTTCGTACAGTAGCTTGTAGCCAGGCGGGCAGCCATGTGTTTGATGCCCTGCTAACCAGCGATACTGTAACGGAGAAGCAAAGAAAGAAAGTGCTGCGAAAATTAAGGGTAAGCAAAGAGGAAATGTACAGCCTATAGCTTGTGTGGTCCCAAGGGACAACAGAAAAACACACATAGAAACCTCCCCCCAGCCCCCCCCCAAAGTATATTGGGCAGGGATTCTGAATCCCTCATAGAGGGAGTGCATGTAGAAAAGAGTGGGCTGGAGAAGATCGGCAACCCTGAGATAGGAAAAAGCTTTATTTTATAAACACAAAAACATGACAATTGTGTAACAAAGGAAGGCCTCCTGGGTTAACCAGCTTGGGTTCTGGCTACTTACATGATAAAACTATAGGCGTGGAAAGATCTTCTTGGTCTATATGGACCAATCAGATCATGCCTTATGTTTCCAGTGCACATCAGAAGATGAATGGATGGATCTGATTGATTGCTCTATACAGATTAGTCTTGTTACTCCAGACCCGACAAATACCTAACGCTCCTTTTTTTTTCTGCAGGCCCACGTTGTGGATTTGGCACGCAATAAATTTGGAAGCCGAGTCCTGGACCGTATCTGGAATGTATCCACCATGGGAGTTAAAGAGGAGATTGCACAGAAGTTAGGTAAGGACTTGTATGAGATTTGATTTTTGAGAATGTTACATTTTCAGGGCAAGCTTTAGGGTGTCACCCCCAACATCTTCTCAGGCAGTGCACTTATAGGGTTACATCACCAAAAGCATGTTTGAGACATCTGAATCTGCACTTTTTGGGTACTAGTTTATGTCGTTTGTAGAATTTGTGGCTGGTACCAAAAAGTACATTATATAACTTACAATCACTGTAAAGAATAGACAAGCAATCGATGGTTGATAATTGCTACAAAAATGCGGCGTCCAGAATGAACCCAGCAACCGTATAACCCGGGCTCAACAACAACTGTATTGTAAGCTACAGCGGGGTGACCCCTTGCCTTTTTAGGTCCATTTATCATCCTCCAGAATTTATATCATGCTAACCTAATGGGCAGCGCTGTACATCAAATAGGGGTTGCAAATGACAGACAGATACAGTCAGGGACAGAGGAGGGGGAATGCAGGTACATAGAATTATATTGGTAAGGTTTTCCATTATTTTGTCATCTGTTTAAAGGTAAGCGCCTAGTGCTTGTATCTGCTAATGAGATTTATTTTTACAGCATTTCTCAACCTTTTTAACCTTTGAAATAAATTTCAGGTCTTCTAGGTACCTACCCTTGCTATAATTCCTATATCCACAGCTCACAGTATATTAGTGTGGTGGTCAGTGGGAAGAATTCCTCTTACATTGCTGGCCATTGGGAATAATTGTCACAGATAGCCAAAATGATACTTGGTGTCAGTTACACTGACCTAAGAGGTCTAAATTTCCCCCAGCAACCTCTGGTTGATAAACACTGCTCTGTCACTACAGCTAGGAGTGAGCTGAGGTCTGGTTCCATTGTGTGACGCAGTTCTTCTGTTCTTTATGGGGTCAGATGAGGTTTAAACATTGATCATGTGAGTGACTTTTCTTTCTCTCACGCAGTTGAAAGGCTCCGTGAGCTGCAGAACGATCCCATCGGACATCACATTGTCAGGAACTTTGCTCTCACACACTTTACAAAGCGGAGGAAAGACTGGGAGGCCCATCAGCAGTCTGAGAACAAACGGCGAAAGATGTTTGCCGAGATCCTGGAGGACTGAAAGGGTCGCCATGTTGTTACCCACATGTTCCATTGCACACAGCATTGTGAGCGCTATTACTGAGAACTTCCGCCTTAATACTTGGTGATGGCAGCGTAAGTCAGCTGCTGGTTTATACTTTATGTATCAGCGGTAAACTGGCTTCAGCTGTGGACAACTGCTGAAAGTGAAGATACTATGAAGAGTGACACTGTCATCATGGTCGGGGTGGAGGTGTCACACCATGCAGCCTCTGACACATACACAAGGCACCCCTCCAGAACTGAATTAATAATAATATATAATAAAGAGAACCTGTCAATCTCATCACCTGCCTACCTGCTACCCCTAGTGTTAAAGCAGATCTATGGCCAATTATTATACAGGGTTTATATAGCGCCAGCATATTACACAGTGACACAGGAGGAGGACCCTGCCCTGAAGAGCTTGCAATCTAAGAGATCTCCAAATTGTTCAGTCTATTTTAAATATCATGTTTGATCTTTAAATCTGCAGCTTTCATTAAAAAAATCCCTGTTGAACCCACCATAAAGATCCTCCTTCTAGAACTTCCTTTAACAAGGTGACAATGTTTTTTTCCTGTCCTAAGTTTGTGCTCCTATGTTGTCACCCTGTCATGCATTAAGTGCAGACTGCACATAGAAGTTTCTACTTGCATTCCACAGGCATAATTCACCATTGGGCATCCCACTGTGAGAAATTCCAGGCTGTCTTTAGGAAGTACAGACTGTAGAATTATAGGAGTATTGAATTGTAGCAAAGGAGAAAACAATGTCAGTTATTATAAAAGTCAGTGCCCAGTTATCCAGGTATAAATTGTAGATACCTTTTTGTTATATTTTACAACAGCTGTCCCATAACCAGTATATGCCCAGGGGGGAGGGGATGGGGTCAGATGGAATTTGAAACATTGGAGATGGCATGTCCTCTATAATATATGCATCACATGACCCTGCTCCTCACCAGCTGACATTGGCTATAAACATATGGGTCACCTGGTTCTGATTTGGTGTTATGATCACAGAGCGGTCCCGTCCATCCATTACTGCAGCATAACAGAAGAGAGGAGCGCGGACCATACATGGCGATGACAACCTGACTGAGAGCTTTGTATATATGAGATCCCTTGTGTACATACTGATTGATTGCCAATCTTCAATAAAATATTTTGTATTTTAATGTTGTTATGACTGTGCCCTTGCATTTTATGTTATTGAACTTGCACAGAATTTCCATAAAAAAAGCAGCTGAATGACCTTCCATTCAGAAGTTGATCTAATTATTCAACCCAGGCAAACCAAATGGCTGAAAATGGGAATTATTAGGGTACCAATCACAAGGCCTGTCTTGTGTTTCCTGAGTCAGATTTTACTCCATCCTTCATTGATCTCACAAAATAAAAATGTGCAGCCATTCCAGCTTGGCTACCCCCACATTTTATTATGGTGCAGCCCAGGTATTAAGATCCTGCAATGTGCTGAGAAGATGCATTGCCTGGGTGCCTATAGGGCACAAGAATGCCCTGTGATGGGGCCCCGTAGATCATTTTGTGGACCCCACTGTACCTTTTAGGTGCACAATACTTTTTCCTGATCACAAATGGATGTGGAATAATATATAATATAGATCCCAAATACCAGCAACATGGAACCCCAAACCTTCCCAGTAGGGTATAATTATATTTATTTTAATATTATTACCTCCTATTGTGTGATACTTAGATTGTAAGCTCTTCAGGGCAGAGTACTCTCCTGTGTCTCTGTCTGTATTCGTAAGTCATTTGCAAATCCTACTTACTGTACAGCGCTGTGTAAAATGTTGGCACTAAATAAATCCTGATTATTATTATTATTATTATTGATATTCCTAATACTTTAATACCAAAGGGTGCTGCTGCTGGAAATCTGAGACAGGGATCACTAAAGTAATATGGAGCAATATAAATTTAGGTGAATAATTTAACTTAAAATTAGTTTTTTCAATGACAATTTTGTTTCAAATTAATAAATATACACAAACACTATTTACTATAAAAATTAATAATCAGGGCGGCCATGATGTGATTGGCAAAAGCGACGTCGCTTGGTTGGCATTCTAGTCTTCCGCCTGAAGAGTGCGCCGTCCCTTCCTATTGGCTGAAGCCTTTTCCCCTGGTTCGGGCCGGGAGCTGCGATTGGTGGTATCGGCGCTCGTTGGCTCTGGTCTGTTCCGCAGACGCGCTTAGCCGCTGGCCGATCACACAGAAGCGGGGCAAGATGAGCCTGGCGGGGAGCAGGGCGCCGAGGAAGACGGCGGGGAACCGCATGTCCGGCCTGCTGGACCGGGAAGAGGAGGATGACTTCTATAAAACTACCTACGGAGGGTTTAATGAGGTGTGGGGGTCATTTACAGGGCCACTAAGGGTAAAAACAAGGGAGGGGCATTTACAGGGCCCCACTGGCCCACTGCCTGGGGTATTTCAAGGGGGACTGTATGGGGGGAGCATTTGGAGGAGAACAGTAAATGGGGTGGGGGTGTATTCTTTGATACCCCAATGGGACTGACAAGGCCCGGTACTTCCAGGTATGGCGGATCATGTGACTTACCCCATGTGAAAGCGCAAATCTACGATCTTATTGGCTCACAACTAATGCAGAATTTGTCCCTTTCTAGGAATCCGGTGATGAGGAATATAACGAGGATCGCTCAGAAAGCGAGGATGAAGTGGACTCCGACTTTGACATTGACGAGGGGGAGGAGCCAACCAGCGACCACGAGGAGGACGAACCAAAAAAGAAGCGCAGGGTGGTGACCAAGGCATATAAGGTACAGGGATAGGGGGGATCGGATTCCTGAGTCACCTCCATCCATAGGGAGATCAGAACCAAATCCAGGAAACCACAGGGGATCGGAAGAGAGACAACCTCTGTCTGGATTTCTGTGCCGGGTAGATTGACCCGTCACATGTTTATTCTGTCATCATAAATTGCAGAACTTTTCAGGCCACTTTTTCAGGTTTTTTTGTACTGATATTATAGAACCCCATAGCACCCAGCGAGCCGCCAGCACATGGAAGGGATTGTCTGAAATAGAAAATGCCTTTATTGGCTACTGGGTTACTAATTTTTTCCTTACCCCATAAGGTGACCACAAGAATTTTGGATGAATGTATTTGCCTGAATATTTAAAGCAGAAATAAAATATACACCAGGCGGTGATTTATCACACAGAGGGTCATGTGACTTCCTTTCTGCAATAATCATTCTTCTTATTAATAATAAACAGGATTTATATAGCCCCAAAATATAGGCAGTGCTGTACATTAAATAGGTTTGCCTGATCGCTCCCATACCCACTACATAGCTCAGGGGCTGCCAGGGAAAACCTTCTGTCATGCCGACCCGGCCAAAAAAGACTGGAACCTGGAAAATAAGAAGATGGGGGTGCCCACGATAGAGCAGGGACAGGTGAATGTATGTAATAAATAGTGATCAGGCAGAAGGGGCATCACCTGGCCTTGTAGGGTTTAGTGTTGCTTCTGAGTAGTCTGGCCAGTGACGGGCCCCAGTGAAGGCTCTCTGTCCCTGCTGGAGGAATCTTTTTTGGATTGGCCAGGTGAGTTGGTTTATAGTTGGGGTACAGGTAAGAGGAAGACTAGAAAGTTATTCCTCTGCTTCACCACAGATCTAAACAAACACACTCATCCAGATCATTAGTACAGCTCGAGGAGAGACCTTTTGAATATTTTGTCTTCAGTTGAAATTGAGGAAACTTTTTTTTGTGTCTGTTTACAGGAGCCAATCAAGCTTCTCAAACCTAAACCCAAACCCAAACCAGATGCAGCATCAACCAGTGCACCCAAGAGCCGCCCCGAGAAGCCCCCTCCACAGGAGTCTACAGAGGACAGTGTGGATAGTAAGTGTTATCACATGGACCTGGTAATGTCAGGTGTACAATCTGAGATCAGGGCGGCCATGCTGGAACAGAAAAGTGATATTCCAGGCTTAGAAGAGAAGAATGTCTGACATTTCATTGTATGTTGGATTTGGAGAGAGTGCAGAGAAGGGCAACTAAACTAATAAAAGGAATGGAGGAGTTCAGCGATGAGGAGAGATTAGCTGAACTGAATCTATTCTCACTTGAGAAGAGACTTATAAGGGGGGATATGAATATAAATATAAATATGATATAAATGGTCCATATAGAGAACTCTCTTCCCCAGTATTCACTGTAAGATCATTACAAAGCACAAGGGGGCGCTCTTTGCGTCTGGAGGAAAAGAAGTTTAAGCTCGGGATAAGGAAGGGATTCTTCACTGTAAGGTCTGTGAAAATGTGGAATCGGCTCCCTCAGGAAGTAGTTTCAGCAACTACTATAGATTGCTATAAGAAAAAGCTGGATGATTTCTAGAAGCACAGAATATAACTGGGGATTAAGGATTTATAGTAAAGATAACAGACTACTGATCCAGGGAACATCCGATTGTCTCATGGAAGCAGGAAGAATTTTATCCCTGTTGGAGCAAATTGTACCTGGGTTTTCTTTGCCTTCCTCTGGATCACTATGTTCATAGGCTTTTAAATCTGAGATATGTTTATTTCCCTAGTGGCTGAACATGATAGACATGTCTTTTTTTCAACCTAACCTACTATGTAACTATGTATCCATGGTATCCTTCAGGCACCTAAACCCTGTTATTTAGAGTTGGGTCCACATTCTTTTTATTTACGAGCTGTGTGCAGTGTTGTTCCTAGCTGAGGCCCCGCACAGCAGCCTAGTTATTCTTCTGTACTTCTTTCCTCATCAGGTCGGAAGCAGATGCGCCAGTCCACCACGGAGCACACCCGGCAGACCTTCCTACGCATGCAGGAGCGCCAGGTCCAGTCCCGCAAGAAGAAAGGTCCCCATCTTGACCGGCCACTCACACAGGAGGAGCTGCTGGAGGAAGCCAAAATCACAGAGGAGATTAACATCCGATCACTAGGTAATTCTAAATCTGTATGATCCGAATGGTGGTGCTCTTTATTCAACTGGGAAGCTATCACATCAGTTTCTGCACCAAAGAGGTGTTATTTCAGCAATAATATACATTTATATAGCTCTGACATATACCACAGTACTGTACAGAGAGCACTGAGCCAGTCCCTTCAGTCTCTGTACAGAGGAGCTGACACTCTAATGTCCTCCCGGTTCTCATCCATCCCTAGATTTGCGTTATTTATTCCCAGAATCCTTTGCTGCAGGGCACCTTTGTTTTTGTTTCCTAATAGTCCTGCTTTTATCATGCCAGAGAATTACGAGCGCCTGGAGGCTGACAGGAAGAAACAAGTGCAGAAGAAGAGGCGCTGCGTAGGACCGACTATCCGCTACCACTCCATGACCATGCCATTCATTACCGAGCTGAATGTGAAGGAGGAAAATGTTGATGTGGAGGGGTGAGTGTCAGCAATCGTTATTTGCGTGTCTCTGCCCCTAACCTGGTGCTGGGGATTTATACGTAACCAACCCTAAAATAAAATTATTCTTGTAGGTTGGAGCAAGAGCAGAACGGGGATTCCTCTACGGCACCCCCTACAGGCAAATGCTCCCGCACTTTCATTACTTTCTCCGACGACGATAACTTTGACGAAATCTTCTCCAAAAGCAAAGCCAAGCTGCCGGTCCGGGAGATCTGCCCAGTGACACACAAACCGGCCCAGTACCGGGACCCCATCACTGACATCCCCTATTACAACGCCAGGGCCTTTAAGATCATCCGCGAGGCTTACAAGAAATACATAACCGCTCACGGCCTACCCAATGCCGCCATGGCTGCCACCATGGGCCCGGCCACGTCCACCCCTGACTCTGCCCAGCGCAACACCCGACAGAAGATTGTTATCAAACAGAGCGCTCCAGTTACATAACATGCCATTGGTCAATAGATGACCTGGATTTCCTTAGCTGATCACTGATTGGTCTTTTTTTTTTTTTTTTCCTATCATTTTGGACTTTTGTATTATGTGTGCTTTGTTTCAAGATCAAGTTTGACAAAAAAAAGTTATGCTGGGATTGCATTAGAAGAAAGGACCAATGGCAGCTCAGATTGTAGTGGGTGTGGTTGTACAATGTGTAGGCATTTCTGTATAGGTGCAATTATTGCGAGTTCTGTAGGGCCCCCCCACGAGTCAGTCTTCACTCCACCAGGACAGTGAAGGGGAATCATCAGGCGATATGGGGGTAGGTAAGCTGTGATTGGAAGCGATCGATCGATTACGAATGGGACAAGTCGGTCCAGTGCAAAATTGGTTTTGCTCATGTGTATTAAGGTTCATTGTGGATTTCAATGGTAAGATCGCCCCCTGGTGGTTGTTCTGCTCTTGTTACTTCAATATACCTCAATATGGTATCACTTTGGGGATCATAGGGATCACATTAATACTCCCAGAGTATAGGGAGGCCATTGCTCATCATCAGATATGGCAGTGACAGTCTGCGCTCTTTCGGTTCATTCTGGTGGTTTCCGGGCCTGCCAGCCGCTGAGCCGCCATAGCTGCTGCTTGTATCACAGCCCCAGGAACAGCCATTGTGACTTCATACAGAACAACACCAATTAAGGAATCTTTAGCATCTGATACTGTCAGGACTGACCCGCCCAGGCTGATCTCTGACTCCGCCTTCAGCTCTGCATGGACACGCCCCTAAAGTAACACCGGCACGTTAAAAGCTCCATGTGCAAATTTCTGATGGTGAGGATTCTGCAGCTACCCGATGACTTACTGCCCCCCATCCGTTCTTATCTTACAGTTCTTTGGTCCTAAGCTCCTCCACTTTCAAGCTGACAACTCCATTTCTCTATAGATACAGCACAGGGAGTGTTGTCACCTTAGGACAGGAAGTGTTTTACTGGCTGGATCATCAGGTGACAATAAAGACTAATGCTGCCCCCGTATATAAGGACGACAATAGCAGAACGATTGTCTTGCCTGTCATGTGCTCATCATTTAATATTCTCATGCTGCAGGATTTCTCCTCTCATCCGATGAATTCCCTGTTGTACTCAATAATAAACATTCACTTTTTCTACTCATTTTGCCTTTTTGTTTCATTCTAGATTTTGCCCCAACACATCCCGATACCGGGGCAGTTTTTGTCTGTTCACTCAGATCAGCCCCCTGCTGCAGGTATTCACCTGTGAATCATTATAATGTACAGCATGCCATGGTATCACTCACTCACCTTATTCAAGCTCTCCAAGACTATCATGGGAGAACCTGGTTGACCCAGCAAACCTGGAACGGATCTGGGCCAGGATTAAAAACACTTGCTAACAAATAGCAAATTTTTAAAAATCCATTCCAGGTTTGCTGGATCGCCCAGGTTCTCCAATCATAGCTTATCTTTCTCAGTCTTGGAGAGCTTTAAAAAACCCGGAGTGATGTGCATTGTTATCAATAGTTGGGGCCATTTATGTGACGTTTTCCTGCAAATTTGACAACCAACTCTCCCCCCCCCCCTCCCCCACCACCTCTGCACCTTACCCCACCCACCTCCCCACAGACAGGTGCGACTGGGGCAGCTAAACAAACATCTCCCCTCGGGCTCCATTGACATGCACACTTGTTCCGCATATTTATGGACCTGATGTTCGGGGGAGGGTTTTTTTTCTACAGTTTTGGTCTGAGGATGCTATTAAAAAAAATCCTGTTTAACATATATACAAAATAAATAGTGTGTCCCTGTGACTGCTTCCTCATAGGTGGACACTTCTAAGGCCACCAGCCATTTAAAATCTGATCTGATGAATCAGGTGACATGTGAACAGCTAACCAATCGTATGCAACTTATTTTTTTGAGGGTTGGTAAATATGAAAAGTATAAAAGTTGTGTTGTGTAATATGTAGCATAAATGCGACAGCTCTGAGACTCCTCCCATCACATATCGGCCCCGGTCCCTTTAACACACCGATCAAAACACGTGCGCTAATGATTTTTTTGAACAGGTGATAACAATTCTGCACGCAGTTCCACCAGCCGACCACGAGGTGGCTTGAAGCAGGAGGGGGGGCACCAGATGCATGCCACTGACAGCCAGTCACACCCCTTGCTGAAGTATCCCCCTCGCCAGCCAGATCCCTTTACTCAGCAGGCACGGTACAAGGTAAGCACTTCTCCAGCACCGCTGCAATTTTATCTCCCAAAATTTACCAAAATTTGTCTTTGTTCCCTCCCCCGATTCCCTCCAATTATTCCTCCTTGTTCCCAAATTCTCTGCAAATCATTCATCTATTGCATTATGTTCATCTATGTATTTAATTGCCCTTCTTTATACCCCAGAGGAGGCAATACGCGGACACCGCGCACAGTCGTAGTTTTGTTTTTTATATTGGAAGTAAACGGGTGAATTTTGGGTGAATGTTTTCAGGAAAACATGAATATAACTTTGTGTTGTACATGGAGCAGGGGCGGATGGTAACCCAATAGGAGGGGGGCCGGTGCCAGGAATAACCCAGTTCAGGGTACACGGAGAGTTCACCACCATATCGGTGAGTGCACGTGTGGGGGCAGAGATTGGAGGAAAGTTTGGGGGGGACGGGGGAAGGGATAGGCTGCAAAGCTTACAATCTAATATCACCTCTGTGATAGGCTTCTGGTGACAACACATGCATTCAGGAGCGTGCAGTGATAGCGTAAAACGTCATGTGATCACTGCTAATGTGTTGATATATCGTCCACATATTATGTGGCGTTGTACAGAGCCAGCAATGCACAGGAGCTTGCAATCTAATGCCCCCACTATGGTCCAAAGCTTTGAAGAATTGGAAGTTTCCACCGTGCACATTCGGGTTTTAATTGCAGTTTTATTTTTTTTTTTAGCAGGGTTGGGTGGCTGGGGGGGAGGCGTGGGTCACCCTTTATATGTGCTGCTGTTGTCACCGGTGAAGGAGATCCAACTCCCAATGGGGACACCTGTCTAGGAAGCTGTGCAGGGATCCTACTTCCTGTTGCATCTCCAAGACAGGAAGTCAGGAGAAATCCCCTCAATGGGACACAGTTGGAGGTTTTAACCCCTCCCCACCAGGCTTCTGCCCCAGGGAGGGGGTCCCTGTCCTCTCATTGGATAGGTCACCGCCATCAGGTACAGAGATTGTGCGATTCCATCTTGGATTGATGACAAATCTTAGGTTGGAACCCCGCCCAGCTTTGATGGCTGCCTGTGCCCCTGCTGGGGGTCGGTGTTCTGAGATTCACCCCCTCCATGTGTCCCACTGCCACACATTACCATCTGATTACTGGAGACTAAGAAAATGCTTCCTCCGGCCTGCAGCAGACTGAGTGTATCATTCCAGCCTAGGCAGAGTCACATGACCGGGGTCACATGATGGCTTTTTATCCTGACACATAGAAATCTTACTGACAGGTTCTCTTTAAAGGAGAGTTAATGGCAGAGCCGTCGCCTTCCGCAGGGACCTGTCTGGTGTAAATCCCGGCGCGGGACTGCTTTCTCTAACGGTTCCCCCGGGGGCAGCGCTCTCATCGTCCCGCCTTCCTCTGTGTGGTCTCTTAGCTTGCATGGGTCTGGCCGGATTATTTTTAACGCGGCCCCCCGGGGCCCTGCTCTGGAACAGGTGGTTGCTGGGATCTGCAATGTATGGGGGTATTTTTATCATCCTGGGGGGGTAAAAGAGACAAAAATATTCCAAAAATAACATAAAGCGACACAAAAAAATCAGCAAGGGAATGCAGTGATTGGTGTGATAATAAGGAGGACCTGTCATTACTTCTGACAATACGACACATAATACATAATATTGTAAAGAAAAAAAAAGGGCACCGGGCCCATCGGCCCTCAGTTACTTCTTTCCTTGTGGCGTCTCTCGTGTACCCCAGGCAGTCCCTCCGACTCTCTCTGGTGATTGGTTACCTGGTGTCCTGGGAACTCTTACTTCTTCGAAGGCCTGAGATTCCTGACTCCGCCCACTTGAGGATTCTTGTTTATTGAGCCAATCGAGAAAGAAAAACTTCTTAGATTACTGGCCCCTGTATGTATGGACTCTGCACAGTACTACTTCTCTTGTCCTGTACCCCGGGGGTAATTCTCGGTATATGTTCTTATTCTGTATGTATGGACTCTGCCCCCTGGTGGTATGTATGTAGACAGGTCCTCTTGTTTGTTATTCTGTGTAGATAGTGATCTCCCGGGCTCTCACGCTCCCAGCTGAGTCAGGGTGTCTGGCACAGCTTTGTCAGTCGGGACGGCGGTGACAACAAAGTGACAACAATATCAGTTTTGCAAAATATAAATTTATATTAAGCGGTTCCTCCGGAGGCTCCTCGTGTAGAGAAGTGGATTCTGGGTAAGAGCTCAAAATTGAGGTGATTTGTGATGGTTTCTGTCTTGTGCTTCTGTCAATGCCAAACTTTTTATCCAATCCCCTTGTTTCTCTCTCTATCGTATTGTGACCACCACTTGTGTCATCCTAACGGGATTGGTCGTCTTTTATTATCAGCACCTGAGCAACCTCAGGGGTGGTAATGAGCTGCAATGCCGGCATCCTATTGGCTGTGGATGATCCTCATGTGTGATTCTCTCTCTCTGTTGTCTATATAACAAATCGATGGAAATCGATCGATGCGATTGGCTACTACAGCTCATCCCAGTACAATATGAATGATAAGCAATCGATCAATAAAAAAATTTGGAAGGAATTGATCAAGAATTGGATGATCAATAAAAAAGCTCTCTTTTGGACTAATTATCTAATATTGCATTGTGATTGGCTAGCGTTTGCAGATATCTCAGCATTTGGTTTTATTAGCATAGCGCCAACTTATTATGTAGCACTGTACAATAAATAGGGGCTTCGGGGGGAACACAAAAAGGGGGAGGAGCCTGACCAATCAAGAACTGACTTGCAGAGTCCTAAGGACAGCAGTCAGCCAATCACATGATTGGGAAGGGGACATTCAATATACACAGGGCAAAACTTTGTATTCTGTGTCCTGGAACAACCTGACGCTTTTTGTACGGGTGTCACCGGGACAGGAAGTGTGGGGAAATCTGCACAAAGGGGTCACAGATCGAGTAATGGTTTCAGATTGTAATAGGAAGGAATTTCCTGCACACATATGACTTCCCATGCTAGGAAGCTGCAAGTTATATCTCCAATCTTCAGCATGCTGCAGGTTTATTCTGAGTTGGTTTCCTCAGTGTTTGTGTAATATGGGGAACGAGGGGAGATTTGTAGGGGTGACGTGTTATAAATACACAAATCATGGTATATATATATCTGTATGTGTTCTCTATAAAGAGCGAAGGGTGGTGCAGATCTGAGGTGGTGAAGGGGGGGACCCGGGGCCGCCGGCTGTCAGTGTCAGTTATAAATGTGTCACAAGGTGATAAGAGCAGGAGGTTCCCAACACAACTTCTGCGTTACACTTCTGCCTCTTATGTATAGCGAGAGGGGGAACATCATATACTGATGTTATACTGCACTGTTCAGTGTGTCAATGTTCAGGGACCTCCAAGTGTCAGTGTTTCATTGATTGGGGCCCCAACTATCAGAGTGTCATTGTTCTGGGGCTCCTAGTGTCCAGGTTTCATTTTTCTGGGGCCACTGGGATCAGGGTGTCATGGTTCTGGGGCCCCAATGTGTCCGGGTGTCATTATTCTGGGGCCCCCAGTGTTCAGAGTTTATTGTTTTCAGCCCCCAGTGTATGAGTGTTATTGATCTTGGGCCCTAGTGTCTGAGTATCATTGTTCTGGGGCCCCAAGTGTCTGGGTGTCATTGTCCTGGGGCACCATTGTCCGGGTGTTATTGTTCTGGGACCCCTAGGATCAGGGTGTCATTGTTTTGGGGCCCCCATGTGTCCGGGTGTCATTATTCTGGGGCCCCCAGTGTTCAGAGTTTATTGTTTTCAGCCCCAGTGTATGGGCGGTATTGATCTTGGGCCCTAGTGTCTGAGTATCATTGTTCTGGGGCCCCAAGTGCCTGGGTGTCATTGTCCTGGGGCCCCATTGTCCGGTTGTTATTGTTCTGGGACCCCTAGGATCAGGGTGTCATTGTTCTGGGACCTCTAGTGTCTGGGTGTTAGTGATATGGGGCCCCTAGGATCAGGGTGTTATTGTTCTGGGGCCCCATCCTCCTGGTGTTATTGATTTGAGGGGCCAAGGATCAGGGTGTTATTGAATTGGGGGCCCTAGTGTCCAGGTGTCATTGTTCTGGGGCCCCAGTATCGGGTTGTCACTGACCCGAAACAGTGTATCATTGTGGCCCCTCTTAGAAGGTGACTACATGTGGAGAAATGTATAAATAAAGCTGTGACTGTGCCCTCCGGTTATGATTTCTCTCTTCTTCCTCCAGAAGGGGCTGAGAGGTGCTCCTACCTCCACCATCACCATGTCTTACCAGAAGGAGCTGGAGAAGTACCGGGACATAGACGAGGATGAGATTATGCGGGGGATGTCCGAGGAGGAGCTGGCCCAGCTGGACCTAGAGCTGCAAGAAATGGACCCGGAGGTACGGCACCATGATAATCAGGAGAGTAGAAATGACAAAATAGTCAATCACAAAGAAAAATCTTGTTACTTAATCTACCAACTGCTGACCTAAAACTGAGATATCAGTTCTTGCACAGACCAGACCTTTGATTTGTTCTCCTGCACTCCTAAACAACTAAACCAAAAGTCAGAAGTAATATTTAACTTGACCAAGTACAGGTGTAGTGACTTCTCTCTGCCTGTAGGTGGCACTGGAGAGCCAATAAGTTCTTTTAATGTTGGGGTGCCGCAAACCATTGGACCCCGGAACTTCCAATATTAGTAGACTTCCTGAAAATCAATAAATGAGTCCTAAATAACCTAGACACATGCAAGGGGGCGGAGCCAAACTAGCTGGAAATCCCAGACCTATGAGAATTTGGTAGGTCAGCTGACCCTCCAATACCCAACACTGATCGTCGGAAGTCGGCCAGTTAAAAGTTTCATATATGACAATCTACCGATACAATTCCTCCAATAGGATGAGATGTTTAGTTATTGGTGGATTGTACAATGCCATTGTATGTGTTGGCTTCATCCATAGCAGCACCAATCAGATTCCATCAGCCGTCCTTGCAGCATGACCACCATTCGTTTTTTCTTCCTTTAGAACATCATGCTCCCGGCGGGAATGCGTCAGAAAGACCAAACTAAGAAATCCCCCACCGGGCCCCTCGATCGAGATGCGCTTCTGCAGCACCTGGAGCAGGAGGCCATCAATGCCAAGGAGAGGGAAGACCTTGTGCCATTTACTGGAGAAAAAAAAGGTACAGGATGAGGTCGTGGGATGGGGTGATGGGGTACATTCCTTCGCCTAGGTTTAACCCCCAAATATATTCCAGAAGCACTTAAAAGGAGTAGAAAAGCAGCAGCCTCTATGCATAGATCAGCTCCACCCAGTCACAACCAGATCTCTCCAATCAGCTCTACTTTAGATTAAGCATGGGCGTGTCCGACCGCCACAGAGGAACCATCAATTTACTTTTTCTTTTCATCCGATCCATAACACAATTTACATTTTTGATTTATTTTTTTCAATTTACAATCATCCCATAAATACGTAATAAAACAGCGGGTTCAATAGACAAAGCTGAGATGCCAAGATAAAGATATTTTTTTTGCAAAAAAGGAACAAGTTACGACCAATGAGCTTGGAGAAGGGCAGTCACATGACTACAGTACAGATATTTGTTTTAATGATTAGTAATAGGAGAAAAGAAAAAATCTGCCACTGTCACTTTAAGGCTCCTTCCCCCGCCGCCCTTCACAGTGATGGACGTGGGCAGCTGCGGGCTAAATTTTCTCCACTACACTGCCGGTGCTCCTACAGCGGCGGGTGGCAGCAGATTTACGATTTTAATTTCCTACGGGAAAAAACATCATAAATACTCTTCCAAAGTATAAATCCTGTGCAGATTTATTTTAATATTCCCTGGTGATCCTGCCATGAAGGTCCTTTCTGGCATACTGTGACAACGCTTTATTGTTGTTCCCCTATAAAATGATCACTATGACCTATTATAGTGATCACATGATCAGGAGCCAATTACAAGACCCCTGGGATGTCAGCTGGCCAATCACAGCCTAGTCTGGGGCAATTGGTGCATGTGATTGTTTCATGATCAGGAGTAGGTGCGTCCTGATTTGTTGCAAATTTATATGGGCGTGGCTTGGAAATAGTTTATTCCTTATATGGTTTGAAAGGAACTCTGCGTATAAAGTGATTTAAAACCAGCGCCCCCTAGAGGTTAAATTTCTAAAGTGAAACGTAGCATTTTTGTGATAGTAACACTTTCACCAATGTGCTATTTAAAAAATACGATGAATCCTCTTTCCCTCCTCCACAGGAAAGCCGTTCATCCCCAAAAACCCAAAACGTGAAATCCCCAAGGAGGAGCAGATCACGCTGGAGCCGGAGTTGGAGGAAGCCCTGGCTAATGCGACTGATGCTGAGATGTGCGATATCGCAGGTATGGCCCAATCTGGATCAGGTACAGGGTCAGTCCGAAACTGGTAAATGCTGGTGAATGAGCTGCAGACATTTATATGTGGCAGGGGATTCCCAGAACACCGGGGTTAGCTATAGGGTGCGGTACCTGCTTTCAGGCTTTCTGTGTCTGATTGAAACCTCAGGAAACTGATGTCAGGAGGAGGGAGGCATTGCCAGCCATGTTCACCGCTGAGTTTGTCCAGTAATTGTCCACCCTGCGCTTTATCCCGGTAAAGGTCATCCAGTTCTATCTACTTTGAGCTTGTGAGCCGGCGGTGACTCAGTGTGACCCGGGCACATGAAACCGTTTTGGAAGGTGTGCTGTGACTTAGCGGGGGAAGTATGCCCATCGGGCCGAGACTTCAGGAGGGGATCAGATCTCAGCGGCCAGCAAGCTGATGTCATTATGAGACACAGGGACAAAAACAGGGCCCCCGGCACACCGCTTTTAAAGAGCCCCCGGGAGCAGCGGTGTGCCCTGACTTGGGAGGTCTGGAACTGGACACGCCATGGTATATGGTGCCGCTATAGTGTGAGGATGAAAAGCACAAGTGGAGAACCAAGGGATAAATGGCACTGGGGCATCAGGTATCAGCACCCCGCCACCTACCCAGAGCTGTACAGTCCTCATGTGCCCCGTCCTCACACCTTATTCCCACACCAAACCTTCTAATTCCTCCGCGTCAGCAGATCTGTAACACCCAGCATCCCTCTCGTATGTTATATTTGGAATGGGAGACTGGTAGAGATCCGCTTACCCTCCACATACAGAAACAGGAGTGCTATTGTGACCCCTAGAGGAAGAGAATGATACAATG
>NC_092869.1:3758512-3794253 GCF_032062135.1 Pyxicephalus adspersus
ATGTCTGCAGTCTCTGACCCTCTCCTGTACTATGTCTGCAGTCTCTGACGTCTCCTGTACAATGTCTGCAGTCTCTGACCCTCTCCTGTACTATGTCTGCAGTCTCTGACCGTCTCTTGTTGTCTCTTTCAGCCATCTTGGGGATGTACACATTGATGAGTAACAAGCAATACTACGACGCCATTACTTCCGGAATCATCACCAACACGGAAGGCATCAACAGTAAGTAGAAAGCTGCTCACATTTTTCCCCTCTGCCCATTGGCCGATGTGTCACTTTATGAGCACCTGTCATGCTGACATCCTCATCAGAACACTGAACCCAATTCACCAAACTCCCTCTGGTGGCCATTGTTCAATTTGACCCCCCCGCTGCCATATTTAACCTTTGGGCACTTTTAAAGACCACATTGGTTTCCCATTGCGCTCATGTGTTCTGGTTCCGGTCCAGCACTGTCTGGTCCCCATAATGCCCACATACCCTCCCCTCCCCACCAACAGGAGGACCTTTGCTTGGTGTCTTGGGGTGGCTCCTGTAGGGTGTGGTGGTCAACAAGGATTTCACTTCCCATATGGCTTCTCCCCTTTACCATAATTGGATGCTTTGGTAAAGCCCCCGCTGAACCATACATGTGCTTGCTGAGTTTTGATTGGCTGACATACACCACACCCCCTCATGATCAGCCCGAGGCTGCCATGTGGTTTGTATCTGGACAAACAAGTCAACAGGTAGACCAGAAACATGGGTAAGAAATTGACCACCACTAACTAAGTACGTAGTAGTGCAGTACGTGACCACATGACCACCTCATTGCAATGGCACAGACCTATTTTTTTGTTTTTTTTAGGCGTGGTAAAGCCAGACCAATACAAACCAGTCCCTGATGAGCCCCCCAACCCAACCAACGTGGAGGAAACTTTGCAAAAAATCAAGAGCAACGCCTCTGACCTGGAGGAAGTCAATCTGAATAACATCACGGTAAGGGTGGGGCTTGAACCCCTAATAAGCATTCTAAATGCCCATGTGACCCTTTGGTGTTCAGGGCCGATATGCCCATATATGGGTATGGGTGGGACTGAGATGATGGATTTTTTATAGTAGAACGTAGCAGGGCAATTCTAAAACTTGGTGTCACCGTGTCTTGCAGGACATTCCCATCCCAAAGCTGAAGGAGATCTGCGAGTCCATGAAGAGCAACACTCACATCAAGAAGCTGAGTTTAGTGGCGACCCGCAGCAATGACCCAGTGGCCTATGTAAGTACCAGATTACACATTTTTTGGAAATGAATATCAGAGGGGGGTGAAAATACTGCAGCGGGCACAGCCGGCATCCAAATATTTTTAACTTTCCACGGCATGGTCAGGAAATGCTTGCACCGGTATATGAAAACAAGAAAGTTCAGGGCATTGATGTTGACGCTGAGCCGCGTGCATGTAGACAGGAAGTGGCTTTTTAATGGCGCCAACCAAATGTGATACCCAATGCACAGAGCAAACAAAATATCTTTTGTTCACTTTTCTGCAATACCAACCATCTACCACTAGATGACAGCCCAGAGCCAAAAAAGTCAAAACGCGCCAGTAAAATCACGAAATGCATGAAAGAAAAACCGCATTTCCAAAAGACGTCAATACGCAGCCACCCCCTACACTCTCCATCCATCCGACGGTAAATCGCCCGTCCGTAATGGATGTTCATTAAGCGCATTTCGCTCTCTAGATGTAAAGTAATTGAATTAAAAATCCATTTTGCCGGCCGAGGACTTTAAATCCATTACCTTTATTACCTCTCATCTGCAAATGAGCAAATAATAAAAACACATCAAGTGTGGCTGCTTCTAGTCATGATTTTCCTGGTGCAAGTAAAGTTTCTTTAGATAGAGAGCAGAAGGATGAGCTCATCAGTGCGATGCTTCTCCTGTCCAATCACAGGCTGGTGGAGGGACAAGACCTGTCAGTATTATTAAATTATTTCTTGGTCTTCTCACAGGCCGTAGCTGAAATGCTGAAGGAAAATAAGAGTTTGGAGAGTCTGAATATTGAATCGAATTTTATCTCCAGTGCGGGGATGTTGGCTGTCATTCAGGCCATGAAACACAACACTACGCTGACTGAGATAAAGGTGGATAACCAGGTAATGTTGTTGTATACCCACGTGGCACCTGTTGGTTTTACTTGAGGGCAATAGGCTGGGGATGAGGCAGGACTAAGGGGTAAAAAATGGGAGGGCCAAGCCACCCACAGTGTATGAATGTCGGTGTACATAACACCAGGTGGGGTATCTGCAGACCAAAGGGCCCCGATGTGGAATGTGGATCTGCGTACCTGACTTCCGGGGCTATTCTGCACGATCGTCCTGTAGCCTATGTGCCCTAATGTGGTATTTGGACCAGGACCCCACTTCTGGGGCAACTTTACACCATGGCTGGTGGCCTTCTAGGTACAGACCTATGTGCCCCAGAATTGGAACCAGGGCCATCAGTTCCAGGGTCTGGTGCTCCTTTAGGCCCCAGTGATGGTTAATATAGATTGTAAGTTCTTCGGGGCAGGGTCCTCTGCTCCTGTGTTACTGTCTGTATTAAACTGTCATTTGCAACCCCTATTTAATGTACAGCGCTCCGTAATATGTTGGTGCTATTTTAATCCTGTTTAATAATGATAATTATAAAGGCCCCAATTACCTAGGAAAAACTCCTTCACATCAGAATTCTCCCTGTCACATTAGGACCCTCTTCAAATCTGCCCCCTTTACAGTACATCAATCTACAAGTCTACCACCTCATATCAGGAGCCCCCTTTACATTAGGTTTCCATCTTCACATTCTGAGCCCCACCTTTATATCAAGTTCCACTTCATCAGGAGTCCCCTTTTACATCTTCAAATCTGCAGCCCCCCCGTACAGCCATGCCCCATCTTCATATCAGGGTCCCCCTTTACATATACATGTCCTTCATTCACGTTAGGAGCCAACACCACCCCAACCTTGGTTGGTGCCGGCAGTTCACCAATCACTGGAAGCTATTGTTTGATAGAATAGCGGCAGAGAAGATCTAGGAAGGTCTTCTTTTGCTGGGCTCTAACAGAGGACATCTAATGCAGATCCAGGAAGAGGAAGCCAATGGTATTGTGGTCATTAGAAGGACCCCTACAGGCCCGCTGGAGTAGGAAGCCCAGACTTGAGACCCTTGCACCCCCGTTGCTACAACACCTACTGATTATTATTCATACGTAGCAAATCCTCGCTCTTCCATAGAGCTCGGAGCCATTTGGTAGCAGATTCTCTCTATATGTATGCTTGGTTGGTTGGGGTCTGTAGGAGACTGAATGTTCGACTTTTGTTCCTCATGCAGCATCAGAACCTGGGAGACACGGTAGAGATGGAGATGGCCTCCATGATTGAAAACTGTCCTTCCATCATACGATTTGGGTACCATTTCACACAGCAGGGACCAAGGGCACGGGCATCATCGGCAATCACCAGAAACCTGGAACGTCGTAAGTATCCCACCAAAGAGTGGTCAATGTCCAAGCTTCTCCACCCAACTGTGGTTCGCAATGTGATGGTACCCAAAGGGTTCTTCGTCATCTTATTTTTCAGATTTGATATAGCCGAAGCCATTTTAGTCTTCACCTCAACTCATTTCTCTTCTTATTTCAGGTCGCCAAAGCAAAAAGAAGAACCTCTAATGTGCTCGATAGTGATATCCGGCCTCATTCATCTCCTAGGTGGACTCCTTGAATTGCCACTGTTTTGTGTACATTTTGTCTTTGTATAATTGTCATATGGATGGAGGAAATATGGCATCTTCCTACGTGTCCACATATCTACCCACACTTCTCTGAGGGGCCCAGGCCACCTTCTTCTTATTGCCTATTGATGTCCTATTGAGATCCCTTTGTATGCATTCTGTAGTCCAAACTAATATATATGTAAGGCCATGGTCCAGACAATGATGGCACTGAGGTCCAGTACAGGTGGACTTTTTGTATACTGAAGAGCGTAGCCCATCGGTCCCACAGTGACGTCACTGAGAGATATTGGCCATGTCAATGTTACCCCCCGGACCTACCTTTCCTGTGTGCGCCCGTGACATCATTGAAGTACAGCAGAGGTGGCCAATTGGGGAATTGTCTTAATTTTCTTTGGAGGCCTACTTAGAGTGGAGGCAGCCATTGTGCGAGTTGTCTTAATTTTTATAAGGTGTATGCCTAGCAATTCCTCAATCACAAAAAATATTTGTACGGCGGGGGTGGGGATTTTGGGAGAAGAATGTGGCTAAGCCAATCAAGGCCAATGGTTGGTTCTCCATATTACACCTCCAGGGCCAAAGCAATGGCCACTTCTCCATAATACACTTCCAAAGCCACAATGGCTGCCTCTCCTCATGTATACCTCCAGGCCCACAACATTGGCGCCTCTCCACATGTATACCTCCAGGCCCACAACAATGGCCGCCTCTCCACATGTATACCTCCAGGCTCACAGCCATATCCGCCTTCCTTCATGTTCACCTCCAGGCCCTGCTTGCTTGTAGCTGAAGATGTGAAATTGAGTGTGGGTGGAGAGAGCGATACCAGTAAAATATAAGTTAACTGTATTTAAAAATTGTAAATAAAGTAAGTTTTACCTGTTTACTTTTTGTATTTTTACTTCACTTTCCTATGTCAAGTCCGGTTCTGTGGTAAAAGAACAAACCAACCAAAATTTTGGGGCTGAGACAGACAACCAATATGCCCCAAAACTACCGGTGTGGTTGTAGAAGGGGAAAAGCTGTTCTCCATATTTCTAACATGTCTTCCGTGTCATGTCCACATTCTCCATCAGAAGATGGGATTGTCCACTTCGGGGTCATTCTCCTTCAAACATAGTTACATAGTGGGTCAGGTCGAAAAAAGTCATAAGTCCATCAAGTACAACCACTGGGGAAATAAACATACCCCAGATATAAAACCCCATGGACCTAGTTGATCCAGAAGAAGGCAAAAAAACCCGGTACAATTTGCTTAAACGGGAAAAAAACGTTAGCTTTAATCCCCAGTTTTATTCTGTGCTTCTAGAAATCATCCAGCTTTTTCTTAAAGCAATCTATAGTAGTTGCTGAAACTACTTCCTGAGGGAGCAGATTCCACATTTTCACAGCCCTTACAGTGAAGAATCCCTTCCTTATCCGCAGCTTAAACTTCTTTTCTTCCAGACGCAAAGAGCGCCCCCTTGGGCTTAGTAATGATCTTACAGTGAATAATTGGGAAGAGAGTTCTCTATATGGACCATTTATATATTTATACAGGATGATCATATCCCCCCTTATACGTCTCTTCTCAAGGGAGAATAGATTCAGTTCAGCTAATCTCTCCTCATAGCTGAGCTCCTCCATTCCTTTTATTAGTTTAGTTCCCCTTCTCTGCACTCTCTGATTCCACAATGTCCTTTTTGTGAACTGGTGCCCAAAACTGGACTGCATATTCCAGATGTGGTCTGACCAATACTTTGTACAGGGGCAGGATTATGTCTCCATCTCTGCAGTCTATTCCTCTTTTAATACAAGAAAGTACTTTACTAGCTTTAGATATTGCAGCTTGGCATTGCATGCTGCTAGTAAGTCTATGATCTACCAGAACCCCCAGATCCAACTCCATTCCTGACTCCCCCAAATGTATTCCCCCCAGACAGTATGAAGCATGCATGTTGTTAGCTCCCAAGTGCATAACTTTACATTTATCTATATGAAATGTCATTTGCCACTTGGCTGGCCAATCTCGCAGTACATCCAGGTCTGCTTGTAGATTATAGACATCCTGTATGGACGTAATTCCATTACATAGTTTGGTGTCATCTGCAAACACAGGAATGGTACTTTTAATCCCAAACTCTATATCATTTATAAAGTGCTATTTAAACAGCGCCCCCTTCCAGTAGATGTGAAGAACTGCAGGTCAGGACATGACTGATTAATTGGTAAAGGTTTATTTGCAGTCTCTGAAAATGTCTTTGTGTCAGCGGATATAAAACTCCCTCTAAAACAGAGAGGCAGCAGTGCTGTCTGTATAACAGATATAGGGCCACATGACCTGTCAATATGGCAGACTCACAGAGCAGGCATTGATGGCGGCTCCTCTTCGTCAGAGTCAAATTCGACGTTTTCATCCTTCACCCACTTCCCGCTGCCGTCCGGAATCCAGCCAGCACTGTGGAGGAGAGGAAAGGAGGACAGACATATATAATGTGTGCATTAAGGGGTCATGAAAATGAAAATGGGGCATCACTCACCTCCGTAGCCGCAGGTAGTGTTCCATCGCCTGCTTTTTCTCTGGGTCATCGCTGGGTGTCTCCTCTCCCTTCCCTGGACATTTCCGATCTTTCTTTTTGTGCCGGGCAGTTTTTTTGGGTTGAGGTTCTGCATGGAGAACAGGTCAAAGAATAACAGATATGGAAACTTCTGGTGTTCACAAATGTCTGACACAGACCAGCCGCTGCTGCAGCCTCTCCCTTCCTATAAACTTACATGCACATGCCAAAAAAGAGGAGACTGAGCAAATGCTTCCTGCAGCAGACAATTGGTGATACAATCTCCACCATGCAAAGCCACTGACTAGGGGTTGGGAATGGCTTTTCAATGAGCAAAGGTAGAGCTCTTCCTGACAATGATTTTAATTATATAGATTTGTGAGATTTTTTTTATTATTTAAAAAATATATAATATTTTTATTATATAACTTGGCTTTATTACACATATTATATATACACACAGACACAAAATATCATGGCCCCAGCTATAAGAAAGAATAAAAATAAGTATCTAATATAATAAAACAAGTATCTAAATCATAAAAATATATCTAATATATATAGTATATACATTTCCTTATAGCTGTTCACCTTCTGAGCTGCCACCTGGCTCCGAGTGGGCGGATACAATCCCTGGTGGTGCGGGCCATTCGCTGACTAGCTGGCTGGTATGTGACATCAGCAATGAAGGGGGAGGAGCCACAACCTCTGGGGTGGTGATTGTCTTACCAGCATCTCCTGGCCTGCAAGAAGAATCAAATCATAAATAACTTCTGTTTAGCGGGTTAGATAGTGGCCACCTCATTTCTTGGGTGGAGGACGTCCAGTATCATCTAGCCCCTCCCTCCTCAGCCTGGCTGTCCATGGCCCCGCCCTTTTCAAAAAGGGCTAAACTAAGGTTTTAATATGAGCTCTGTCCAAAATTAAACAAAAATTTGGGATATTTTTAGATCTTTCAGAACAGACAAGATGTGGGCCACAGCAAAATATGAGATATACCTGATACCTTTTACGTGAGCAGCAGCTGTTGTACGGGGCAGACTTTAGCAAAGCATGATGGGTAATCCTGCTGGTCTGGACGAGAAGTGGGGCCGGGCCCTTAGGTAGCTGGGTAGAGAGATGGAACAAGATTACAAAGTCAATTTCTATGTCTTAGGCAAGTTCCCTTCTGTTTCTGTGCCGGTACTGCCTGAAAACATTCCGTAGACACTGCTGGAAATGTTTCTGGTGATCTGGGGAAGGGGTGGAGTGGGGTGGCATGAGGTGGAGTGGGGTGGAGTGGGGGTATTGACCACTAAACACACTGAAGGCCAGCGGCTGACAACACTACATCATAAGATTGACCAAAACTGGACCCAAACTATGTCCACCATTAAAGCATGGGTGTGACCACCACCATAAGCACGGGAGGGACTGTTTAAGTAATATCATCAAATCCTGGGGTCGGTCATTGGCCACACCCATATCTTAGGCCCCACCCATCGAATTTTAGGTATGCCAACTAATTTGCATTTTTCACCGCGTTGGCCCAACATTCACATGTGTATGCACGCATCAATACATAGGTGAATATATATTATAATACACAGATCAGTCAAAACAATAAATGCACCGGCCTAAAATTGTGTAGGTTTCCCTTCCCAATCAAAGCATGGACTCCACAAGTCACATTGCCTCCCCTGGCCTGTACCTATTATGCACCCCTTACCCCCATCAACATGATTCATCAGACTAGGTCCCCCTCTTCCATGGTTCAGTCCTGATGCTCACATGACCACTATAGACACTTTCCGTGGTCTACATTGGTCAGCATGGGCATGACTGGTCAATGGCTATGTGGCCCCAAACAAAGTACACATTTTCAACAGTTCTTTTGTGGTCCTATTGGGCTGGGACTTCCCCGTGTCTATCAATTAACCTTGGCTGGCCACGTCTCTGGGGCTGTCCTTTCCTGGACCACTTAAGTCCTCCAAACAGGAATCACCACTTTGGCTGATCTGACCCCGTCATCCATCCATCGCCTCCCCCCTCCAGTCAAGGGCCACTGTACCAGATCACCAATAGCATCACTTCACCTCTGAGTGTTTTTGCTGATTGGTGTCCCCCCCCAATGGTTCCATCCCCATAAGACAGTTCTAGGTACTAAGGGGGCCAATCAGCAAGTACCAGTGTGGTCACATGGGAGGAAAGGAGGTCACATGCTTCCTATATATGGAAGTTCTAGGTATTTTGGACTAATGGGGTTGAAGGGGCCTGTTAGTCTGATGTCCCCAGGGTCACGTACCTCGCCCGCCTCCTCTGCGCGGACGTATTCCTGGTGCTGGCGTTTCTGCACCTCGTTCCTGAGCTCCGTCTTCTTCCCATAGAACCTCTGCAGACCTGGAGAGGAAGAAGGGGGGTCAAAGGGCAGGAAGATCTGCACCTAATATGTGGCATCCACAGCAAAAATATTTGAACATCTAAAGGGTTTCAGGTGCAACTTTCATTTCGATTACAAAACCCGAACTGGTTGTGCAATTATAGTTGCTACTCCAACACGAATACTTTGTAAGGCTTAAGCGGAAGTGTCGGATTGGCCTGTCTTGGAGTCACCAGAGCAGAAGACGTTAAGAATACGTTACTGCTCCCGTGCAGCCAATCAGCCTAATTTCCTACATTAAAAGCTACAGCCAATAGGCTGCCATAGGTGACTAGTTTCCCTCCCCTGAAGTTACAGGACACGCCCCAGAGGAACAGGCTTGGTATAGATACTCACAGGCTAAGTGTTTCTTCCCATTGCGATGGATGGAGAGCATGTCTACAGTGTCAAAGACGGGTCTGTGGTGACACACCGTGCAGGCATACCTGTAAAAAAAAAAAATCACATGATGACACAGTGACCCCTCCAACCATCTCCAGGAAAGTTCAAGGACTACTCACTGTCCATTTTTTAGCAGCAGGGCCTCGTCCTCGGGGATGTAGCTGGCCAGGAGGTCGGCCACCCTTCTTTTCTGGGTAGAGAGAGGAAAGAGACGGTCAGCTGCGTGGTATAATGGATGGATGTGGGGAATGAGACAAGTCAGACATTATTGTACGATAACAGCACAGATGTGACAACCCGATCAGATAAAGAAAGATCATTGAAGCCAACTGCGGGGGCTCTGGCTGTAGCCAATCCCACGGTGTGTTGTGGCGGGTGGGGGACTCCTACAGATTGATCAGTTCTAATATTGAAGGGAATTTAAAACCTGCATGAAACTTCTAATACCCCCTTCTCCTCCTCCTATACCCCCATCTATCTGCCCTATCCCCCTCCTATACTCCCCCATCTACCCTATCCTTCTCCTATACCCCCCATTCACCTGCCCCTCCTCTATTCTATACCCTTTGCTATTTTACCCCACCCCATTCCATACCTTATTGCCCCTTTATTGCCTCTTCCTCCTCTGATATCCTCCAACAATGTTTACACCCCCTCCTCTGCTCCATACAACTTTTCTTACCCTCCTGCACCCCACTAAACCCACTGTGCATTTTATCCTCCCCCCGGTGTCTCTGCCCCCTTTATCTCACCCTCAAAACATTCAGTTGACTCCCATCGTCTCCCTCTCGCTTGAACGACATGTTTTTATTTTGTTTTCCCAGCCGGCTTCCGTAGCTTCTGCCGCACTGCCCGCCGGGAGTTGTAGTCCCTCCTTTCACAAACAACACGTGATGTCATACCCAGGGCGGGGCGCGCCTCGTGCTACTCTGTAGTCCCGCCCCTCTCCGCGGTCAGAGCCTGGCATCGGACTACAGTTCCCGGCATGCCCCGGCTCTGTCACCTCTGGACAGCTGTTGTCAGTCGTTCCCAAAGGAGCAGCAGGGAGCCAGGCTCAGGGGACAGCAGAAGGCAGGGTCATGTGACTCCATTATGTCTCCCTCCTCCTCCTCCTCCTCCTCCTTGGGAATTGAATTAGGAGAAGCAGCAGATATCATGTGAGAGGGGGGAAGTGTTCCCTATCAGTGCAGCGATGGCTTCCACCCCAGGGACGGGGGACTCCGGGCTGCTCCGCGGTACCAGGACGCGTTCCTATGGCAGCCTGGTCCAGTCACCGTACTCGCCGGCCAGAATCCGGAAGGTGGAGCACCTGGTGGAGTCGGGGGACACCCTGCAAGGCTTGGCACTGAAGTACGGGGTCACGGTGAGTCGCAGAGACATTGGGGGACCCATTGGGGGTGTGTGGCTGGGGGACGGGGTCGCCTTCGTGTCCAGGGGCATGCTGGGTACTTTATTGCACCAACAGGTTCCCCATCTGCCCCCAGATATCCAATCACTGGCTAATGCTTTGCCTGGCCCCCGCCCTGCCCTGGCTCCCTTGTTCCAGGTTCCCCTTCTGCCCCCCCAGCTGTCCAATCACTGGCCAATGCTATGCCCGACCCCCGCCCTGTCTTGGCTCCCCCAATTCCTGAGTCCCCTTCCCCATCCAAATCAACGCATTTCGCATTAGTTGCATGTATCACCTGCAGGTGGCGCTAACCGCATGTCTTCTCTCCCCACAGATGGAGCAAATAAAACGAGCCAATCGCCTTTACACCAACGATTCCATCTTCCTAAAGAAATTCCTCAGCATTCCCGTCCTGACCGAGCAGCCGGAGCTGTCCAAGGGAGACGAAGTGAAGGAACAAGAAGGAGGCGGAGCTGGCGAGGGGTCGGCCACAGGTCACCCAGATCGGGAGGAGAAGAGCCGGACACACCGCAGCACCTCCCAGGCCGAGCGCAAGGACGAGGTGACGGCTAGCGACTTTATGACCAATCTGGACACCAGGATCCGGGTATCCAAGAGGGCCGCCGTGAAGAAGCTACGGGAGGGGGAGAAGGCGTAAGTAAGATTGGGAGGATTGGACCATATACTCCCATCAAAAGCCAATCAGATGACAGCGTGTAGACACTTCTGATTGGTTGGGTTGTGGGACATTCCAGGTTCTTCCATCATGATCTTTTTCACTTCTCTATTCATTCTCATTGAGTTGGGTGAACCACCTTGGGGGGTTATCAGCTCCTAAGGGTTGTGACAGGTCCTCTTTATGTCTTCCATCACTGATAACAGTTTCGTCTGTGACGATAAATTCCTCATTTTTATTCTTGATGAATCAGGAGGAAGGAAATTATGCGTGCAGACAGGTTTCATAAGACAGGTTTTATAGGCTGAGTCGCTAATAGGATGCACACCGCACCGCAGGATCTGTCATGTGAGATTCAGAGTGTGATAAGGGAGGCGGCGGAGAGGCCGCTGGAATTGTCACTTTGCTCTTCTGCTGGGAGCAACAACAACAAGATGCATTACCTTTTATCACCACAAGTCCTGCATCATGCTTGAGCTACATAGGATCCTTGCCTTACCTCCTATTGGTCCAGAGAGTGGGGGCCGAGTTTTTGGCTCAAAAAATATTCAGGTTAGGGTGGAGCTTGTTTTTCCTTCTTTTTCCAACCTTCTTTTTCCAGAAATTCCGACTGCCTGACTGTTATCAGAGCAGCCTGGGACTCTGCAATCTCTTCCAGTACGGAATAAATTGTCTAACTTACCTGGAGAAAATGCTGCTCTGGGCTCATTTTTGGTGGTGAGTAAAAGTTTGAAGGGAAAGTCAGATCAGCTGACCTGTACCTTGTTCTGTAAATATGTCACATGGCAGTGTAGTCATGTGATCTCTATGGAAGAGGAGAATTCTATTCCTGTTTAGTTGACCTGCCCTATGGGAAGGATCGCATGATCTATATCAGTGTGTTTTCTTTGTGAATATATCTTTTCCTAAAATCTTTGGCCTGGTCATGTGATGCCTAGGGTTGTCATCCCTATCATTAGGGGCCCCTAATATACTGTGACTGTATGGTGCCATGGCGGTGCCTTGCACTCACTTTGTGTCCTCAGTTCTCTGAGATGAATGAACCCGAGCTTCATCCAGCCTCGTAGACTGAGGACATCTTGTGGTGGTTTTGAGGTATCGTAGGGGGCAGCCATTGAGTTGCTCAAGGCTTGATTCATGTGAGCCGTTCCCATGTGTGTAGCAACGTAGTCCCCGTTGGATCCCCATAGTCATGTGACAGGGTGACACAATTATTAGACAGGGACAGATATATCAATACCAAGTTAAAGATTTCTTTTTTTTTCCCCAGTGGTGCCGAGGAAGACGCAGCGCCCCGTGTCGTTGGTGGCTACCAAAGTCCTCAACTCAGCCGTTCCCAGGAGGGTTCCCCGCAGACTCAGCAACGCTCAGTCCTAGGACCGGTCCCCTTAACAGTGACCACCCGGGCTACTGCCATCCGGGATCACGAGGACGAGATATTTAAGTTATGACCTTGGGTTTTTATTTTCATTGTTTTTTTTTTATAATGGACAGATATTTTTATAAACGGTGGAGCTGTAGTAGTGATACACTGAACCCTTCCCCTGCCCATCTCTAAGCTCCTCCCCTGATCAACTGTATACTCCTCCCATGCCTATCATTTTACTCCTCCCTACCATTTCTAAATTGCTCTCCCGCTCATTGCTAAACTCTTCTCCTTCCGAACTCTAAGCTCCTCTCCCACCCAACTGTATACTACTCCCTGCCCTTCTCTAAATCTTCCCCTGCTCATCTCTAAGCTCCTCCCCTGCCCATCTCTTAGCTCCTCCCCCACCCATCAATAAACTCCTGCTTTTCCCATCACAATACCCCTCCCCTGCCTATCTCTGTACATCTTCTCTGAGCATTTCTATACCCCTCCCCTGCCTATCTCTGTACATCTTCCCTGACCATTTCTATACCCCTCCCCACCCAACTCTAAGCTCCTTCCCCAACCATTTCTATACTCCTCTCTTGCCTATGTATCCTCCTCCCCACTTGGCTGTAAACTCCTCCCCATCTATCTCTATACTTCTCCTCTGCCTATTTCTAAACCCAAAATCCCATCTCCACACCCCTCCCCTGCCTATCTCTATACTCCTCCCCTGCATATCTACAAACCCCTCCCCCTCCCTGGTTCAAGTGTTCTTGGTCATTATGAATCCTCTCCCTGGCGGTTATTCCAAGACCTCGTGAAATCAGGTTTCTGTTTTATGTGGAGGAAAAACATTTTGCCAGCGCCTGGTGACCCCTGACTGTAAAGTGGACCTGTCATCTGTTATATTTTTTAAGGCTCAGTAATGTGTTTGCATAAAACAGAGGTCCCAGGACTCCCCTGAAAACGCCTTCATTTGCTTTTTTCCTCAGGAGCCATTTTTTCAGGCATCATCCAAAGTCACCATCTACATCCTGGACTGAGATGCCAACTCATTTTTCTGCAAATGTCTGACACATGCTGCCTCTTACCTCATGCTACCAAGTTTCAATTTACAGTTCATGTGGAGGATACTGAGGAAATGCCTCCTGTTGCCTGCAGCAGACTGATGACATCATCTGAGCCTAGGCAGAATCACTGACTGGAGGTAATGGACGCTTGGTAAAGATAACAGGTGGAGCCTTCCTGAGGTATAATGATAGTACTATATATTGGACATGGCAGGGATATATTTTTACAGAGTAGTAATGACAGGTCCTCTTACTTTAATGAGTTATATTTCCATCTGTGTCCCCATTAGGTAGAATTCCCCTCACTTCCTGTCTGTGTAGAAGGGTTGCTTTTAAACCTTTGCCTGCCTTTATGGAATTTCATATAAAGAAGGAGCAGAAGGTGTCTTACAGTTTGCGTGCAGGTGGAGAGAGCAAAGTGACCGAGACATGAGCTCCTCATTGTGCTCCTTCTCCTCTCATTGTCCAATCACAGGCTGGGGGTGGGCCCAGAACTATTTATTTGTAGATGAAATGGGTTGTCTGATGCTGGTGATCAGACTGACATCTAGTGGCAGAAAAGAGTACTGCGGCAGGGGAATCTCAGGGTTGAGTATTACAGAAGGGGTTTTTATCATTTTTATCATGTTAGTTTTGGCTGGAGTTTCGCTTTTATTCCCCAATCAAGAAATGTATTTTGAAACCAGGAACATGTTCACCTTTACCCTATAGGCTTGTGTCGGCTGTATGCTGCATGTCCGGCAGAGCAGCTGGCTAATGGATTCATCAAACCGGTGAAACACCGTCAGTAGCAGTACCGAGTCATCCAGCACTCTGGACAATTTTTACACAAGACATAGAGGGGGATAGCATAGGTCACCTGTGTGCTGTTAGTGTTTGTGCTGCAGTGCATCAAAATGGCCACTAGGTGGTGCTGTGGAAACATATAATACATTCACATGCAAACCTAACAGGAGAAGTCTAAAAACATATAATAAATTATAAAGAGGTGTCATGTGGTGTGGGAGGGATTTTTGAACACACAGCTGACTTCCTGTTTAGCACTTTTACCAGGAAAGACATTTTTAGAGTATATGTAAACCCAAATAATGATCTTATATTTACCTTTAAAAATTCCAATTGAAAGACTTCAAAAAAATATTCCTCCTGATCCTGCCAGTTGCTTATTTTCCATGCTGCATTCTTATCCTTTACGTTGCTCTGTCCATGGACTACAGATCACCCCTCATTGTCTGGAGAGGAGTAGTGTTTTGTAGTCATGTGCTATGATGACAACGCTGCTCGTCTGTACATATGGTACAGTCAGAGTTGTCACCTTAGCACAGGAAGTGCAATAGTGGCAGAATCACTGGAAAAAAAAAAGCCTAAAAAGATAAAATAATCCAGCTGCCATATTTAGAGATGGGTAGGATGCAATATGAGACATTTTGTCCTTGGCTGCATGACATAGAAAGTCATAAAGGAATCTTTTACATACATATCTGTGAATGTGGCAATCATCCATTGGGGACATTCACCACCTGTAACTTTTGCCACCTTTAGCCTAAATGCCTCCTGTGCCCATCCTGTATTTTTTTTGTACATGCCCACTGACAGTGTTGGCGCTATAGAAATCAATACATAATGGATGATTAATCAGCTGCACTGTAGAAATGAACACATTTTGGATGAACATGTATGACCTCCATTGGTTCTGCCCCTAAGGTCGTCCTGCTGAGGGGTTTGACTGCATAGGTCAGCGATATTACATATTAATATCCCATAGGAACCATCACCAATACTGGACAGGAAGTCAGCTGTGACTTTGGCTGTGATTGGCTGATCACAGATAAAGGTTTTTAGCTGATATTTAATGTGCATTTTTGTACACTTTGTTATTGTGTAAATATGTGATCTGTAGAAATGAAATGTTGCAAACAATCAAAGTTCACCTGAGAGCCTGGAAATGTAAATGTGTCCACAGCCAGAGCAATTTTCAGTACACAAGGATCAAATATTTGCAGTCTGTGTCCCCTTTAGGAAGATTTCCCTTTACTTCCTGTGTCAGTGACACAACAGGAAGTCAAAGGATTCCCTTCTTCAACCATCTCCAGGGCATACAGGGGCTCATCACTCACAGACATCAATGAAAGCCTGACCGGTTTAAATGCTTCCACAATTTTTGGCAAGGGATGGGCGGTAAGCAAATGACTGGAAACCGATTTCAGAAGCCAAATGCACTCAATGAATTCCAGATCTGAAGCTCTGATAATGGTTAACCCATCTCCCGCCCTTCTGCTTCAATGATCTGCAGTTGTTTTGAACTTTGACCCGAGTTAAAATAGCAAACAGCTGTGACAGGCTGGACACGTTACAGAATAACTACAGGGAGGGCCCCGGGGCCCCAAACCGAGCCTTGGATCAAAACAGCCTTCAATAAATGTGTTTATCTGACTGGTTGTGGATGTTTTTGTTGCTTTGGATAGAGTGGGGAAAGGTGGGAAGCTCTGGATGATTTTATTGCCGACTGTGTCCCCATTGCAGAGATTCTGCTTACTTCCTGTCTCGGTGACACCTTGTGAGTTGGAGGGTTATAGGTGTCACTGAACAGGAAGTGAGAGGAATCCCCCCAGCAGGTAAAGTAGACAGATATAAAAAATCTTCCCTTCAGCATCCAAATCTCAGTGGTATGTTGGTGATATCCCACAGGTTACATGGGGTAAACCAAGAGAGGGGGGAAGTTAAGAAAGGGGACGGGCTATTAGGCATCTTTTTATATTTTGATTGGACGGGATCAGCTTAAAGAATCCTGAATTTGTATTTTATTTGGCCTAAATATTCCAAGTCTTTCCAATGGAATATTTTTTTTTAAAACGTTGAGGTTATGGAAGGCAAGAACCTCAGGGGAGGGTGTCACCAGAGTGAGGCTACAGGAGGCTGGAAAGGGGGAGGTGCTTGTGTGAGGTTACAGCAGGCTGGGACTGGAAGGGGGAGGTTCTTGTGTGAAGTCACATGAGGCTGGTAATAAGAGATGCAAGGGGGAGGTACTTATCTGAGGTTACAGGAACCTGGGACTGGAAAGGGGAAACTACAAGGGGCAGGGCCTGAAATGGGGAGATACTTTTGTAAGGATACAGGTGCCAGGGATAGGGAGTTGGGGGAGGTGCTTGTATGAGGTTACAGAAGGTTAGGACAGGTAGGTGGAGGTATTGGTGCAGGTTAGAGGATGCAGGAAGTTGGGGGGGGGGTACCTGAATGAGGTTATGGTGTTCTGGAACCTCCGGGGTGGGTCTCACCAGTGTGTCAGTGTTCAACCAACAAAAAAAAAAAGTCCACCAACAATCAGCAGGAGGCGGAGCAGTGACCCCAGACCTGCAAAATTAGAAGCTGTGTAACCCTAAAGGGTCAGTCACTTCAGCTGATATCTTAATATTGGGCAGCTACCAAATTTTAGCCCCACCCACTAATTCCATAGCTCCTCCCATGAGTTCCAAACCTCTTCCAAGCACTGTTGGTCACAGTCCTGATGTGTTCTCAGCTCCGCCCACCATTACATCATTTGTCCTGCTGCTGACACCTCACAGGCTGGGGCCCCCTTTGTAATGTAAAAGTTTGGTACTTTATTCCACCCATGAAATATCAGTGATGGATGGCGCCTTTAATGAAACCAGGACTGGGACAGGTCCTAGATCACTTTGGTGGGGGGGGGGGTATCATTATTAAAACCCTTCCTCACCCTTGCCGTATGTTTCTATGGCTGGCGTCAGTTTGATGTATGAACGCTTTTCCAGGACCGCATTTTACGACCCATCCGTCATCGTCCATCGATTTCCCGTCAGCCCTAATGGAGGACGAATATTAAATATTTATAACAGTTGGGGGGAGGGCAGGCTACCAAAGATGGCTGCCATTGAGGTGTCACCGCTGCGGCTTTATTAAATAGAGATTAGGAGGGTTCCCAGGCGCGGGGCCCCTAATCTATGGCAATAATATACCTTTCAGTCCTCGCTCAGAATATGGATTCATTTCAGATGTTTCCGCAGCCGGCTATTAGTTAAGGATCCCGCCAGCAACGGGTGTTTATCCTTCGCATCGTTGGCCCGCTGGCCGCCATCTTGGTTCAAGTGTCCCGTGAAGCAGCAGGATTGGCATGACAGCCAGGAACGTTGTATTTTCAGTCCGGAATAATAAACAGAAAACCACATCACGTCAAGAGATTTAATTCAGAACAAGACAGTACAAGATATTCCATATCCGCGTTCCAGATGATTGGACGGTACACCCCCCACCCCCATAACATTTGTCATTATTTCTGATGATGTCCTCAGAGGTGAAATAGAAGAACCCAGAAGAGCTCTCTGAAATACAACAGCGGAGCCCATGTGAAAATGTTACTTTCTGGTGTGTGAGTTGTCCATTTCCCAACTGACTTTTTGCAGCAGCTGGAAAATGTAAAGAGGAAATTGTATCAGCTGAGTCAGCTCTTCCTGTAAAGAATAGAAAGCATCACTTTGAATGAAATGGATGAAAATGGATCTTTGGAAGGTTCTAGATGCAGCAGGGAAGGGTTAAAACCTTTGTTAAGCTTTAATTATTGTCAGGAGAAAGAATTTGCCTCATTTCCAGTGCGTTCACTAGGACAAAGTGTGTGGTAATATCACCAACATAAACGCTGACCTCCATAACAACCTAACAAAGGGTATACCCTTGGCCTCCATTAGGGCTGCCACCCTTTCCCCACAAAAATTGTGGAAGTTGCACTTTTTATTTTTTGTCACATAACCATTAGATGTTTGGGTTTTCCTTTTGTTTTCTAAAACCAACAACATTTTCAAAATATTTTTTGAAAAAAAAATAGTTTAAAATCAATTTTATGTTTGTGTAAGCCCACCCCTGATTAGCATTTACCCTGCCCCTTTATGACCATATTTGGAAAAACCAAACCCACACAAATTAGACTGATCCTCATAGGCAGGGCCAGAATTCTGAATTAGGACTCAACAAAGGCCGGAGAACAATTGTAGGTTTTAAAAAAATAATTTTTAAAATTGACGTCGGAAACAGAGTTTGATGCAAACTGAAAATGTCCCGACATTGGGAATATTTTTGTTATCGAAGAGGAAAATTTTTGTAATTTTGGTATTCTCTCTAGAATGTACACCATAGGCGGGACTGGTTCCCAATTATTTCTTTTATCTAAGCAAACAAAAATATGAAAAAATGGGGTTAATGCCCAGCTTAAGGGGGTTCAAGGGGGAAAAAATAAGTGGAACTTAAAGAGAACCAGTCATGAGCCAATATAACAATATGAAAACCCTGGCTTTGATTATTTCAAAGCTTACATTTACTCCAACTGAGCCATCCAGAAGGAGTCCATCAAGGGGGTGACCTAAAGTCTTCCACTTCCAGCTAGTTCAACTGTCCGACCTTACATGCTGTCTCCCACCTCCTGAGTGTGCATAACACACAGTGCCACGTAGTAAGGTGATATGTAAACATCTAAGGGGTATGTGATTTGATACGATGCACACTCTGAGGTTGGGAGACAGCATGGGGGAAGGGTCAGCTGAGTCTCAAGTTAAATAATCTGGCTAAAAACCCAGTTAAAGGTATAGTGACACCAGGTAATATCTGACCCCTGTCCCTGAAGATTGGGTGTCAGGTAAAATACCTGGCTGCCTCTGTTTCCTGAGTAAGCATGTAGCCAGTGAGGCCAGGACACAGTGTTTTTGCTGGCCCTTTTTGGTGCAGGTTTCCCTTAAGACTCTCAGACATGCCCAGCCATTACCGCTGCTCTTTACGGGAAATCTCATCACAAGAAGCCAGCGATTATAAACTCAGACTCCGAATGTAAACAGTGCAGCCAAAATTGGAGCAGAATTGGAAGCGGCAGACATAACGCAGGGGTGACATCAGGAGGATCAAAGATGGACTACACATGGGGGGGGGGTCATTCTGTAACCGTTGAGGCTCGTCGTATTGTTTGATGGCTGTAGTGCAACCATGTCATAAGGAAAAATACCATTACATGTCCCCATTATTTGCACCTGTAATCTTGCCTGTAATAAACCTCCTGTCTGAAGGTGACAACACTTGTAACTATAAAGTAGCAGCGTTGTCACCGGTGCCACCCTTTGCTCAAATCCATTATCTAAAAAATTGCTTTGTATTTGAAGGAAGGATAAAAAAATAGATATCTCCTTACTTGGATTGCTGGCAGGATCTAGTAATTGCACAAAACACCAAAACATAGACAAATCAATCAATAAAGCAAATGCCCTTTTTTCTCATTTCCCTTTCTCCTGCCATCCAATGAGAGCTATGGTGGAATAAGGGGCCCATAAGGTCAGTTTTCCTTTTTATACCACAAAAGTCTCCAGTCTTTGCAGACAGAGGCAGCAAAACACTACATTGGAAGGTCAAAGAAAGCTTCCCATGACCCTTTGGGACCTGCATGTATCTAAGGCCATCCCATGAGGGACAATCTGGAGGAATGTATAGAGGAATTGGTGCCCTCTGCATTGAATCAAGCAGCTACAAATTTATTTTTTTAGCAAAGACTTGGCAACCATGGTGCCAACAGGTGTAAGGACAGTAACGGGCATTTGGGGTCTCCAGAATTTACCTACAGGAAGCTCTTCATTAGGAAAATATGGAAGCCACCATAGATAACCTCTACAGGTGCTTGGTTGAGCATCCTGAGGCACTGACCTGGAACCAATATACAGGTAAAGCCTTACAAAATTTCCCCAAATTTTCCTAATTTTACAAAAATTTTGTAAATTATCCCACCAAATCATTTTGTACACTGATGGATGGGAGATGATGTGGTATACCAGTTTGACCCCGAGGTTTTTTGTTCCCAAGGTGCCACAGTGGCACCCAAGCCCTTTTATATCTGTACCAATGTCTTCAAACCATCTCTATTTCAACCACCCTTGCCCCATTCGCACAACAAAACTTGTAAACAAAGTCTCGAGTTGGGTGGCATCACCAAAAAAAAAAATTGCAGTCACATAGGGAGCAGATTGGTGGTCATAGAAAAATTAGCTACAACAAGAATCATAAAATCCACAAGTTCTCAAAATTTATGACCATGGAAGATCTCTTCGTGTGGAAGATTCCACAATGTCTTTGCTGGCTCAAGGTAGGAAAAGTCCCTTGGCTCCTCGTTTTTGGTCTTTGAAGAAGGCCTCTTGTGCAAAAGGAACACACAAATGTCAGGTGACACTGGTGGTCTCAGAAGAACCTCCTTGCCCCGCCCCCCGAAAAAATGGGCACCTTGAGTTCAGCATTAAATAGCGGTTGAAGGATCTGGACATTCCAGGCAAGAGTGGTGACCACATTGTCCATCATCACAATTTGCCCTCATCGATGAGTTTGTTCATTCCATGGCAAATTTTCTGCAAGTGGGGCCTCATTGACCCCTGGGGGTCGTAGAGCTGGCTCAGCATATCTTTGTTCGCAAAGTGGTTGAAGACGTGTTGGATGCGGCCATGGGATTTGGGGGTCAAGTGTTTGTCCACCAGGCGGAGGAGCAAGTTTTTACATTCCGTGAGGATGTCCGGTAATACCTCCTTCTCGTACGTAAAGTCTACTTCATAGAAACTAATGGCGGTCATGGCCCCGTTGTGCAGTTTGTTCTTAAAGTCCTCGGCCAGCATCAGTTCATCGGCACTGAATCGATTGTGACGATAGAGGACGCCGATCTTCACGGCAATCTTGATCAGGTTTTTGATGACCTTCTGGGACTCGGCGTTGTTTTTGGTGTACTCCTTCGATACGCGGTACAGCTCGTCCAGGACCTCGCTGCTGGTCTCGTCGATGAACATGTTGACCATGGACTTGCTGGCCATGCGACTCAGGATCTTCTTCTGAGCCTGGAGGGCCAGATCTTTGGAACTGAACGTCTCCATGGCCTCCTGAGGGAAAGACAGAGATACAGATATGAAACAACTTTTGTAGTCCAGGAGCTTGCCTACTCTATGGGCCAATATGGCCGAACCCTTCACCACCATCTTTATCACCAACATTAACAGTGGGCCCTGAGTTGATATTAAGTGGTGGCCCCAATTGTACCGTCATTTAGATTCTTATACCCCTCCTATTCTGTGCATTAGGGCCCTGGAGAAGTTGAGGGTTCTGGACAATTGGCCAGTTTGTCCCACCCTGAACCAGACCTTGTAGCAGGACTAGAAATCTCAAATATCAGCACAATTTGATCAGGATGACCCTAAAAATTACCCAATTTATTGTAGACCTAAAGGGCATAAAAGTCTAAAGTCTAAAAGCTTGTAGAGATTAGGATTAAATCTTGACCTTAAAATTTGGAATCTCTGTTTCCAATTTGGGTAAAATTCTGGATCTGTTTCAATTTTGGTAAAATTTTGATTTCTGTTCCAAATTTGGGTAAAATTTTGGATCTGTTTCAATTTTGGTAAAATTTTGGATTTCTGTTCCAAATTTGGGTAAAATTTTGGATCTGTTTCAATTTTGGATTTCTGTTCCAAATTTGGGTAAAATTTTGGATTTTTTTAAAAACTCAAACCTTAAAACATTCCTGCTTAATCAACCCAGAGACAGATAAATTCTGTTTGGTTGTAATTTGTAGTTTTGGTACTGAAGTTTCCTCAGGCTTATCAGTCTTGCGTTATCTTTTTTGGCCCGGGACTGGGACATTTGCAAGATCATAGACCCTCCCGGAGGGCCAGGGATGAAATAGGGGAGCGAAGATAGGTAGACGGTTTTGGATTAAATACTCTGAGACGGTCAAACCGGTTTTTCGAAATCTGATATAAAGATACCCACAACGGATTTGGCACACCTGACAACACAATGGTAGGTTCTCCTCGTTGCGTGTCGGACATAATAGAAGTTTGTTTGAACAGCCGTTGGAACAGGAAGCTTTTCCGGCATCCTGCGTGTTAGCTACGATGCGTGCCGCCTGGGCAACACCGGCTGCGGCATTTCGCCGGTTTAATGCGGGCCGACCTCAACAATTTTTTAATATCTATATTTAACCCTTTCCTAATCCAAGGTAAAAAATTGTATTAAAACTGTAATTTTACAAGAGGAAAAATTTGTGGTTTTTTAAATTGGATTGGAATCCATCGAATATTGATTGGGGGGCCAATATGTTTATTGATCAGACTGTGATTGAGGGCCGCCTGGTGCTGATTGGTTCTGGTCTGCTTTGCTCATTGGAGCCACCTAGTTGCCTGTATGGTCTTCAATAGACCCCCATAGACTTCTATAGGGCTCAACTACTTATAGACGTCTATGGGGCTGCAATGTTGAGTTGATTGCAGCAATTTTGCTCTTGGAAAGTAGGAATCTGCGAGGGGGGGCAGAGGGTAAGTACAATCGTTACGCAAGTATTACCAAAAAAGCAGAAGCGGGCGATCTCCTTACCCCTGCCCCCCTATGACCGCAGGCTCGCTTCCCTGCGGGATCTCAGAGGTTAACAACCCACACTAATTCCTAAGAAAACGTTGCGTAAAGCTGCCACTTCCTTAACGAAAACAAAAAAGACGGCAACAGATCGCAAACTAAATTAAAAACCACAATCAGTGCTCACAGAATCGTCGTTCCATCCAGATACGATTTCTAAATGCTAGTGTTGGTATTGCTGTGTCCCCATGGAGGAGATTCCTCTTACTTCCTGTCCTGGTGACAACCTGTATATCTGAAAGATGTTCTATCTTACCTCCCCCCCCCCCAGGCTAAGGAAAATGAAAATCTATCAGTGGTAACCGTTGCTTTGCTTTCCAAGAATCACCTGGAGATGGCAGTGTAGTCACATGACTACATGGATTAAATTAGTCACATGACTACACAGATATTAGTCACATGTAATGTTTGTTTTCAAAACAGTGCCACACCCACTTCCCCACGTCCAATCCCTGACAGCGAAAAGGGCGGCAGTATCACCTGTCCATGTGCATTATGTTGTTATAAGCCGGGTGGGGCCGCTAACTGTCAATAGAGCCGCCTAGGCTGTCACAGGTCCCAGGTCACATGACCAGTAGAAGATCAAAGAGTAAAATCATGAAAGAACAAGAATGTTTTGGGGGGGGGGGGGGTACAAATTGGCTCCTTTAAGACATCCACACACGGTACAATCTAATTGGACAGATCTATTGCAATCTGATTGGACAGATCTATTGATAACGGGACCAGAATGAAAAGGTTTATAAGACCAGTCTAGGAAATCTGACACGGGTCAATATTTCCATTCATAATGAGTATTCAAACAAATCAATTCAGCCAATCAATGATAAATCAATTCTCTGAATCTGATTGGCCAAACACGGTCGATATTGAAAGAGCCAGTCAGATGATTTTTCTTCCTTTTGGTGCTGCTGATCCCCTGCAGCCTTTTCCCACTCAATGACAACAGTGACAAGCTACGACAGTGTGACAACGCAGGATCCCATTTGGGACACAAGGACAAAGCGTTGTCACCCTAGAACAGGAGGCAGGACAAGTAAACCTTTGAGGCTAGTGATTGGCTGACATGCGGGCTGATTTGTTCTGACTCCACCTCCTGTATTGGCAGGACGTCTCTCTCTGCCAGGTTTGGCACGCAGCAGCAAACCGGTCGTGCGACCGGTTTCAAAAACATTTAACCTCAAGGCATTGGCTGCCGACTGCAAGCAGAATGTGAATCAGAAGCCGCCCTCAGCTAACATGAGTGTTGTACAGATAGGCCGAACTGCACTGTGTGCTCAGCAACACGTATGGCATGCTAAAGTGACTCTGAGGGGCCACTTCAGCATGCCGTACAGGGCGATGGTAAGTGAATTCGCTGATTCATCCTACAATACTACTACGACCGGACTATTCTCAGGTTGTCACCTCATACGCTCTGTACACACATGGGGAAGGCGTTGGCCCGGCAGTGCGGAGTGATTGTGCACTGATTGCATTGTAGCTGAACTCTGTGTAAACATCAAGATAGGAGCAGCCGGTGACAAATAAACGGAAACCCCGGCTCAGATCACCTACTGTCATTCCATAGGTTTCAGGTGAACCCCGAGTGTCAGGCTGTTTAAGGGGCCTCCAGGTGTCATTATTCCAGGGCCCCATGTCTTTCAAGGCAATAGAGGGGACTTGGTGGGGATCAGTGACCCCGGCCATTGAATTTTGGGACTTTTTGTGGTCGTGTGTCAGTGTGCAGGAAGGAGAAGTGGAACGCATCACACACGGAGTATTACATCATCGCCGCCATGCCACTTCCTGTCTGACCCTTGTGACACCCCGCATCCTCCATGGTGAGCGCCCGACTACCATACGGCACTGGTGACCCCAGGACACAGTGGGCCCCTCTGCAGATCTGAATTGCCCTCCTGCTGAAGTGACTTGGGTCCCTTTGAGGGCCCCTGTTGCCTGAGGAAAGCTTGGGGGCCATAGTGCACATTTTGCACCTCCAATGATCCCCACCATTCATAATCCCACGTAAGCCCCTCCCATCTATAAGTTACCTGGGCAGCCACGCCCACTGTAAGGCTGATTTCTGATGACGCCCATATAAGGTAATGACCTAAATGAAGGATTTACAAATCTATTAATAGAATCTCCAATCCATGGAAAGAATGAACAAGCTCATTTCCAAATCTCTGGTGATCCTGCCATGAAAGTCCTTGTTTAGGCACTTCCTGTTATATGGTGACAACACCCCGTCTGTGCCTTCCAATTGTGTTCCAGCGTTGTCACACAGGCTACAAGCGTATTACAGTCACACAAGCACAGGCCACCATTGTGAGACCCTACATGGGAAATGCCGTGCAGCCATTGGTGGAGTGCAGGAAGTGACTGCAAAGTGGCTGCAGGAGATCGGCAGGAGACAAAGAATTCATAAAAGGGAAATGTTGCATTCATTCTGCATAGCAACAATTAATAAAGGAACAGCAGAGCCGCAGAGTCTCCGAGCCGCAGATGGAGGAGCGCAGAGCTGCAGCTCAACGCCGGCCTGCAAATCTGGTTGACAAACAAACACAAGACTTGTGGAAAAGCGGGAAGGAAGTGCTGAAGGGAAGGAGGATGTGGGCTCGGTGTGAAGCGACAGCAGAGAATGTGCAGGGGGTCGATGGAAGAGACGCCATGAAGAGGTGACCCCAATCCAATCAACAGGACAGGAAATGGGGCCAAATCCCTTATGGGGATTTCTAAGGGCCCGATCACCTTGCTTATCCCTGATTGGCTCGCACTGCCCATGGTGGGGTTGGGGCCACATGCTTAGTGCAGGGCTGCCCTGTTTTTGTTGCAGCAGATTTGCATACAATTCACCTGAGACTCTCAAATTTAGAATGGGGCAAGAATTGTTTAAAGGACGGGTCCGCCCCCAAATTCATGAAAGGGTCAGCATTAGGTGAAAGAGTTGGTCACATCCCATCAATACAAGAGCAAGCCGCATGCAAATGCCCCAGCATGGAGCCATTTCAATATCAATGGCCCCCAATTGGGCCCTTGACACCTAACACAGCAAAAACAATTAAAATTCAAAAACACCCCCTCTTTTACATTTCCCCACTTCCTCTGTAGTTCCTGCACATGTGTTGGAGTTGCACATGCATTGCCACAGATTCACAAATGGTTAACCCGTTTGACCGCGGCAAATTCCGATGCCCAACGATGGACCACGGGTACAGCTAATTGTCATTAGGCACCATGCAAATTCAAACGATCGTGGATATCACAAGACGTGCGTATGCTTAGCATCACCATCAACCATCTCCAATATCTGCTAATGCTTGTCATGTCAGTTTTACAAAAAGTTCAAAAGTTTCAAAAATTAAATAAAAAATTTACCGGCCCACAAGTGAAAACTTTTTGCAAAAACTTTCTACAAGGAACGCTGTGCTGCTCGTACGACTATGAAGAAGAAGCTGCTGCTTGCTAAAACTTGCCCCTGAGACAAAGAGAGAGGTGTGAGCTGAGCGCAGCCTGAAACATCTGGGTACCCCCCTTACCCCAGGCCCATTTTACCTACATCGACCCCCTCCTCACCCCTAACCCCACCGGTGCTGACTTACTTGTGGCTGACTCCGGCCCCAGGACACCTTCTGGTTGATGGACTCCCGCCTGTGACAGAAGCACAAACTTCTCTGATAAGTTTTCAGGCACTTCCTTGAGGAACTTGAGACCCGGCCCGCCCCCAGGCCCGGAGAGAGGGGGGGGGGGAGAGGGCTGCACAGTCTTACGTAGAACCTGAGCTCATTTGTCGCCAAAGAAGATCTACCTGGGCGGCCGAGGGATGCTACGGGCCGGGGTGTCTTCACTAAGCAGAAACCTGAGACCACGGCTTGTTAGGTTGTCAGATGGGTTCTCAAAAAGATCGGGCAAACCCCCAACCCCCGTCCTTAGGATCCAAGGAAAAATTTACCCCCGAGAGCAGACAGATAAGGTTCCTAGATTCCCTTAAGGTCTATGGGGCTATAAGCTGGGGGTGAATTTTTTAGTTTTATCTTTTTGAAAATGAAGGTATTGAGTTACAGGTGGGCATGACACAAAGTGGGCAATCGGCCCCAGCGTTCCAAACTCAATATGGCCAACACGGGGGCCGTGGAGAAAATCAAAGCTTTGGGCAATTGCCCATTTTGCTACTTTTAAAACCGGCCCTTCCTATACCAATCATACATAGCCGATCTATGCTTGGCTCAGCAGAGTCATCGGTGAGGGAAGCCCACGTGGAAGATTTGCCGAGCTCTGCACTGCACTGAAATCAATAAAATTACAAAAATACAAACTTTGCTCCCCCCCCAGAATCTGATCAAAGGGGTAAAACCCTGATGGACAAGCTCTGCCCTGACTTAGATTTAAATATTCCACAGATTTTGGCTTTGCATGGGGCAGAAACCCCTTCCTATGCCAAGGACAAATGCCCTCGGGGGCTATAGACTTCGGGTCTAACAGACATTTGTGGGCCATTGACAATCTTCTCATTCTGAAGCATTGTATTAAACATTTAAAAGAAACTCCCCCCTTTACTATGTTTTGTGATAATGGGGGGAATGATAAATGGGAAATAATGGCCTGAATCAACTTTATTAACACCAACAAATTAACATATCTCACAATGTATCTATTTCTATCTAAAATCTGATTGGATGGCAAAATTGCGGCGGACATGGTTTTGTCACGTGTTTGCCCGTGTGGTTCAGCTCACGTGTGGTTGGTTCCTCTGCCCCGGCCTTGTGAAATATCCTGAAACACGATACAGACACAGGAAATGTCGCCATCGGCTTTGCGGTTCTCTTTTATTGTAGACTCAGCAACCAATCAGGCGACAAGGCCGTGAGAGTGAACGCGAGAGATACACTGGTGAATGTGGTCTAATAGTGTGTAGAGAGGACCTATCAGCTACTGCTGACTTCACTGGGTGCATGCTTGGTGACAGGTCCCCTTTACGTCCCCTCTCCGGCGCATTATTTTGCAGTTGGCTGGTTCTGAAAATGACTTTCCAGCCATCCAATTAGATGGAAATTTGGCAAGCCGCGGTAATCAGATTCCCAGAACCAATTACCGAATATCAAAAATAGAAAAATCAATTACCCAACAAGGTAAAGGGGGCAATTGTTAAACCTCGGAGTGGCGCAGTGTTACCCCAGTCAGGTAGGTTCAGCCCCTCACTGGGTTACAGCGCTGAGCAAGTTTGACTTTGGTGTCACAGCGTTACCACCCATAACTGGCAGAACATTCACCCATCCTTATACACTTTCACTGGTTAATGGACAGGAATGGAACTCCCCAAACATGAAGGTAACAGGAACACCCCAGCACTGGAGAATTATCCCCAAACAGACAAATGAAATTCTGATGTAGCCAGGAAGACCCAATGATGAGCAGACTCCACAAAAAAATGGAGAAGGGGCCCCCAAGTACACAGAGACACCCCTATAAAGCTTAAAAAGAAACCTGCCCCCCCCAAAAAAAAAATGGACATGAAAACTCCATTGTGTGGACAGGACTGGGAATCACCAAGGTGAGGAATGGAGAAAATCATCCAAGATGGGCAGGAACACCCCTTGTGGTCCGGAACAAAACCCCCAGGGCACTAAAGTGTACAGAAACACCTCAAGCCTGGCACAGACACCCCCATGTAGACAGAAATGGAACCCCCAAATTCCAAAGAAGAGAGGAAGACCCCATGATGGACAGGAAGACCCCATTGTGAACAGGAATGGGACTCTTGAAACCGAAGAATGGAGATGATCCAAGATGGGCAGGAACACCCCATGTGGTCCGGAACAAACCCCCCAGACACTGAAGTATACAGAAACACCTCAAGCCTGGCAGAGACACCCCCATGTAGACAGAAATGGAACCCCCAAATTCTAAAGAAGATAGGAAGACCTCATTGTGGACAGGAATGGGACTCCCAAAACTGAAGAATGGAGAAGATCACCAGAAGAAGGGCAGGAACACCTAGAATGTGGACAGAAACAAATCTCTACTCCAAGGTCAAAAGGAACACCCTAATTATACAGGAACACCCCAATTTACACAGGACCCCCCTGATGTGGACAGAAACCTTCTCAGAATGGGTAGGAGCACCCAATGTGGACAGAAACTGAGCAGCTATCTACTCCGAAGAGTGCGGGATACTCCTCAATCTGCACAGGAATGGAGCTTCGTATGGCACAGGAACATCTGGGTGCAGGGAGGATCCCCTCTTGTGAGCCGGAGCAGAACTCCCCAAACTCCAATGTATATGGGAACACCAAACAATAGAGGAGAACACATCCAAAACATCTCAACAGGGACCGGAAAGGAGCTGCCTACTGCAGAGGGGAGGAACACCCCAAGATGGAGGCTGGGTCACCCCATTGGCGCAGGAGTAGAGCTCCACAAACTCCAATTTGGTCAGGAACACCTCAATGTGGACAGCAACAGAGCTCCTCTATGGGGGAAAAGAACACCCTAAAATGGGTGGAGGCTCCTCAGTGTGGACAGGAATGGAGGTTCTTACTGCGGCGGAAAGGAACACCCTAAGATGGGAGTCACCTCATGTGAGCAAGAACAGAACTCCCCAAACTCCAAAGTGAACAGCAACTTCTGAAGATGGGTGAGGACACCTAAGGTATGGACATTGAAACCTCCAAGGTGGGCAGGAACACCTCAATGTGGGCAACTACAGAGCTCCCTACTGCAGAGGAGAGGAACACCCTAAGGTAATGGGGGCTCTGAATATTTGAGGAGGAGCAGAACTCCAAAAAGGAGCACCTCAATATGGATAGAAGGGGAATTCCGCAAACTCCAAAGAGAACAGGGACACCTAAAGATAGGTAGGAACACCTCAACGTGGACAGCAACAGAACTCCTCTACTCTATGGTGAAAAGGAACACCCTAAGATTATAATTATTAATAATAATAAACAGGACTTATATAGCGCCAACATATTATGCAGCGCTGTACATTAAATGCAATGTGGGGGAAGACGAATGGAGCTCCTTACTGGAGAGGAGAGGAACACCCTAGGATGGGGAGTTAGCCCTTCTAAGCAGAAACAGAAGTCCACAAATTCCAAAGTGAACAGCAACACCTTAAGATGGGCAAAAACACCTCAAACTTGGACAGGAATGGATATCTCCAAACCGCCTCCTGCCGTGTGTACAGTCGGTCGTCGTCCATCGTCCGACGACCGTCCTGGCGGATCCATGGACGATGGACGACGACCGATCGTAATGAAAGGGAAGGGGAGAGCGCGCAGCAGGGTGCCGCTCCGTCGCTCTCCCCCTCCCCTCTCCATAGAGCATGAACGGTGCTGTATGTACAGCATCGTTCATGCATCGTGCAGTCTTTTCTCGTTGGAAAGGATCGTGAAAGATCCTTTCCAACGAGAAAAATTGCAGGTGTGTACGCAGCTTTACTCTATGGTGGAAGATAAATACCCTAAAATGGTGGAAACACCCCAACATAGACAGGAATAGAGCTCCCTACTGCAAAGGTGAGGAACACCCCAATATGGGGAAAGGGGACTCCCCAAATTCCAAAGTGAACAGGAACAACTCAACATGGACAGAAACTGAGTTCCCCAAACCCCACAGGGGACTGACCCCCTCTCATGGTGGGGGCTACACTACTTTATTATTCTATGTTAAAAATAAACACCCTAAAATGGGCGAAATAAAGCTCCCTACTGCAGAGGAGACGATGATCCCTTGTGAGCAGGATGGTTAGGGATGGTTAGAGCCCCCCAATATGGACAGGTATGGAAACCCCCAAGCTGGTCAGGAACAGAACTCTCCTACTCTGGTAAAAAAGAACACTGTAAGATTTACGGAAGGGGGCTCAGATGACCCCATTGAGGTCAAAAATAGGAATTTAACTTTTTGGTTATCTAACTTTTGATTTTGATTCCATGTAACCTAGATCGTCCATACTGAGGGTAGATATGGGCCATCAGGGACCCCTATAAACGCCAGGTGCCGACCCAACAGCATCGACACAGGAAATGATGGGACATCTCACCCAGACAAGGTGACACCCAAACCCTCCATTTCTTATATGACTGTCACTAGGACAGGAAATAAGAAAATCCCCCCGATGGGGGAAATAAAAACCCGGTGATTTTATGAATGTTAATTCTTTCTCATTGCCTCGATGAAATGTAATATGTGGCGCACAGAACACCGCAGGCCCATTATTGGGTTTTACCTGATCGCCCGGCACACAGCAGCTGCAGAACGTTGGAGGTGATTCTGCCCTGAGGAGTCACCGGCACTTCCTCCAGACTCAGCGCTGGTGAGGTGTAAATAAGTCATGAGGGGTCAGCTTACCTGATATCAATACCCGCGTCTCACTGCTCATACCCAATGCCCGTCTGTCCTCTCCTCACCCACGTCATCCTGAGCTGCTGGAGAAAGTCAGACGGGTTCCCACCATCCCTGTGCTGGGTTCCTGGGTCTGTATACCCGCTGTGCCCATCCCTACATTCATAACATAGAGGTTGGCCTGTCTTCACCCACCTGGCCGCCATCTAATACCTAGCCCATCCTATCTTCCATTGAGAAGAGCATGCTAGGAGTTGTAGTCCTGCTGCGGCTTGATAAGCTGTGTGAACTGGATAAACAGCCCAGGCACTGTGTAAATTTGCAAGCTGCAACCCCAGACTGACCTCACAGTGGGAGCTCAGAGGAGATAACACAATGTACACAACTCACATCTATCCCACACTGCATGAGCAGGGGCCACTCCTACCCCTTCCCAGGGACACTCAGGGCTTTATTTACAAATGTTTTCACAGTACTTTCATTCAAGATTAGAGTGTCAGCTCCTCTGTACAGAGATGTGGCTGGTTCTGTGTTCCCTGTACAGCACTGCGGTATATGTCAGAGCTATATCAGGTGTAACCCCTCCCTCTCTGCACTGCTTACTGAAACCTCAATATGACCGCAGGCAAAATGAGTGTTTAACCCTTTAGGACCCAAGACTGTGCAATCCCTGTGCTCCCCTCCCATCTTATTTTCATTGCTGGGCTTTTGTTTGGATATTATAAAGAATTCTTTCTAGTGCCATGTTGCTTCCATGACCACGTTACCTTCCTAGTCCCTGACCCAAATCAAGATTTCTTGCTTCGGTTGGACATCACTGGCTGCATGCTACAGGGGCCCCTGGTCAGTTAAGCAGAGGGGGGTCCAAGCCAGTTCTGCGCAGGGCCCACTATTGGCTACCTCTGAACAAGTGGGCTTCTGTGCTGGGGGGTCTCTAATTAAAAATGACTTTTGCTGGAACTTTTAGACCTAGGGAAGGGGGCCCTGGAAGATTGGTTAGTATGGGGCCCAGAGATTTCAAATAATGGCCCGTGGTTGCTCCAATCACTCCAATGGCCCCAAAACACAGCACACACCTTCCAAATTTAAGTGGGATCCTCCAATTGGATCGGTTTGATCACATGACACAACTCCTGCACTTTCCAGACTCACAAATCGTCCGCTTGCGATTGGTCGGCTGTTGAACTCACTCAGTTTAGCAACTGACTGGTTCTCTTTAAACAGAGCAGCTCGTTATATAATGAATGCCGTGGCACCCTGCGCTGTGATATGAGGAGCCCAAAGGGAGGAAATCTTTGCGGTTACACACTTTGCTTTTAATTTCCTGCAGAAGCAGCACGACAATATAGAAGGGTGTCCCCCATTGTCAGAGACGGGAATAGGGAGGAGGGGAGTGCCGGGCCCTGGACCCTAAAACTGCATCCAGGAGTCCTAGACCCTTAACCAGCAGTGCAATGACAGGTCCTCTTTAAAGTTTTTTCTTGGGGTGACAACACCCAATGTTCTCTATCTGTAGAAGAGAAGCGTTGTCACCCTAGGATAAGAAGTGCATTAGAACTACAGAACATCCCCAGTAGGTCTCATCACCTGGTCTTCTGTAGTCTAATATTATTATTAATTAACAGGATTTATATAGCGCCAACATATTACGTAGCGCTGTACATTAAATAAGGGTTGCAAATGACAAATGAATACAGACAGTGACACAGGAGGAGGGGAGGACCCTGCCCTGAAGAGCTTACAATCTAGGACAGAACTGGGTAACTCTGGGTTTCTGGCAGGATCAACGCGCCTTTCTTTGCACTACTCAAACCGATATGACAAAACAGTTTCTATAATATACATAACAACACAAAAGGGAACAAATAAGTTCATTGTTTAATGGCTCCTTCTTTGTGTATTGTCTCTGCCACCTGCGACCATCGGAAGAACCGCGGTCCCCCCATATGGGATAGATATGGGATAGATATGGGATATATATGGGGTAGATATGGGATAGATATTGGATATATATTGGATAGATATGGGATAGATATGGGATAGATATGGGGTAGATATGGGGTAGATATGGGGTAGATATGGGGTAGATATGGGATAGATATTGGATAGATATGGGAGAGATATGAAATTGATATTGGATAGATATAGGAGAGATATGGGATAGCTATGGGAGATATAAAGGATATATATGGGGATAGATAGATAGATAGATAGATAGATAGATAGATAGATAGATAGATGATAGGTCAATGAGTATCCAGCAGGCCATTACCTTTGTAGTGCTGAGTCAGGGATGAGGATATCGGGAATGGTCCAGGATGTTGGGTTGGAGAGGTGACCAGGAAGCCCAGTTTGGTCTACACCATTATCTTGTTATTCCAGGCAGTTGCCGGTCTCATTAGTGGATCTCTGAAGGCCCCATTCCTTCGTTCTTTCCCTCTGCTCTCCTCTTATTTTCTCCAGTCCTCTGCCCAGTTTTACAGTCCTGGGAACTCTGGGCCTTCCGAACTGGAGCAAGCTGGGAACTTCCCCACCCCATTCACAGGAAGCCTCTCCGCTGACCCTGGGATCCTAAAACTTTCACAACAGCTCAGCAAACTTATCTGTAACTCACTCAGCAGCCATGGCTTTGTCTGGATATTCCGCAGCCAGGCTGCCCTCAGCAATATCTGTAAAATATTTTACCTAAAAGGTCGGTCAGTGATGGGAAATCTCTCTAATTAGGATGTAAACAGAACACAAACGTTTCTGATGATGTGGTTTCGTTTTTGTTGGTGGCTGTCCAAGGACATTTCTTGTATGGGTGTCACTGGCACAGGAACCGAGGGGAGATCTACCCTATGGGGTCACAGACGAATATACAAACCTGACATTATTAGATGAGGGAGAAGAGGGGGATTGGATGAGGTTGAGGAGAAGAGAGGGATAGAGCGGCTTGGGTCCAAAAGAGAGACAGTTGTTGAGGACAGAGGAATGGGGAATGTGGGTCAAGAAGATGGACAGTGGTGGTGGAGAGTGGAAATGGAGGATTTGGGTCCAAATAAGGGATCATTTTGAGTCAGGAATGAAGGGATTTGGTTCAGGAAGATGGACAGTTATTGAGGGGACAGAAATGGGGATATCGGGGTCCAAAGGACAGTTGAAGAGGAGAGAATGAATGTACAGATTTGTAGAGAGAGATGGAAGGAGAGATTTGGGTCCAGAAGATGGACAGTTATGGAAAGAGAGATGAAGGTATGTGGACCCAGACGAGGAACAGTTGTAAAAGATGAGGGTGGCTGAGTGTTTTCAGGTACAGAAGGAGGACAATTTTGGAAGAGAAAAGAACGGAGGGATTTGGGTCCTCAAGAGGAACAGTTGTGGGTCGGAGGGGTTGGAGGATTTGGGTCAAGAATGTGGACAATTTTGGAGGAGAGAGGAATGAAAATATCTGGGTGAAGAAGATGGAAGGTTGTGAAGCAGAGAGGGATCAGAGGATTTGGTTTCAAACAAGGGTCAGTTAAAGGGATCTAGGAATGTCAGCCCAGAAGAGGAATAAATTTGGGGAAGAGATGGACATGAACCCAGAAGATGGATTACTGTTTCAGGAAAGAGGGACAAAGGAATTAGAAACTAGAAGAGGTACAGGTGTGGTACAGGTGTGGAAGAGAGAGGGTCAGAGGTATTTGGACCCAGGAGAGAAATAGTTGTGGAAAATGATGGTGGCTATGTTCTTTTTCAGGTCCAGAAGGAAGACAATTTTGGAAGAGAAAGGATTAGGGTCCTCAAGAGGAACATCTGTGGATAACAGATGGGATGGAGGATTTGGGTCAGGAAGGGGGATCATTTTGGAGATCGGAATAAAAATAACTGGGTCAAGAAGATGGACAGTAATAAAGCAGAGAGGGGTGGGGTGTTGGGGTTCAAAACAGACTCAAGGAGGAAAGAGGAACAAAGGAATTTGAAACTCGAAGAGTGACAAGTGTAGAAGAGAGAGGGATAGAGGTATGTGGATTCAGGAGAGGGACAATAGTGGAACATGAGGGTGACAACGTTTCAGAAGAGGGACAGTTGTGTAAGATGTAAGGGTGGGAGGATAAAGATCAAGAGGATGGACATTTGTGGACAGGAGAGGGATCTGGCAATTGGGTCCAGATAAGGGACAGTAATGGAGAGAGGAATAAAGAGAGAGAAGTCTGGAAGAAGAATAGCTACAGAAGAGAAGGACAAAGACAATTGGGTGGAGAAGGGAGAAAGGTATGGACGAAAGAGAGATCATAGAATTTGAATCCTGTAGAGGAACAGTCATGGAATATGAGAAGAAAATTTTAACTTTGGGTACAGAAGAGAGACAGTTTTGGAAGAGAGAGAAATGGAAAGATTTGGGTACAGAAGTGGGACAGTTTTGGAAGAGAGGGATATGGAAAGATTTG
>NC_092869.1:3794553-3880178 GCF_032062135.1 Pyxicephalus adspersus
AAGAGAGGGATATGGAAAGATTTGGGTACAGAAGTGGGACAGTTTTGGAAGAGAGGGATATGGAAAGATTTGGGTACAGAAGTGGGACAGTTTTGTAAGAGAGATTTGGAAAGATTTGCGTACAGAAGAGGGACAGTTGTGCAAAGGAAAAGGTTGGAGGGATTTGGATATCAAAGAAAGTTGTGGAGGAGAGAGGGATTTGGGTTCAGAAGAGGGACATTTGTGGAAGACAAGGGGGGACAAAACTATTTGACAACTATGGAGAGATTGAGATGGAAGGATTTGGGTAGCAGAGGGTCAATTGTGCAGGAGAGAGGGACTAAATTATGTGGAGCCACAAGAGGAACAGTTGGTATTTCGTTCCAGAAGAAGGACAATTGTGGAGGAAAGATGCGGATGGAATTTGGATAATAAAGAGGGACAGTTGTTTAGAGTGGGGGAGGTATTCGGATCCAGAAGAGAGGTTGTTCAGGATTGGGATTTGACTTTACAGGTGGACAGAAGGAAAGGTAAATCCTAATTAGGACTATTGGGAATTATACACGGCTCTCTTTCTTTCAGCTCTGCAGCCATTGGACTGTCACGTTTTACAAAATGCTTCCTAGATATTCGTCCCTGTTTTCCTGACATCTAAAATAAAGCAGGCCATTACGACAAAGACCCTGAGGTCAATAAACCCCCCTCGCCCCTGCGGCTGGATTTACATTATTGATGAGCTTGGCTGATTCTGCTGGCAGGCAGTGACTATGTATACGTTATATGTGACCACAAGTGTTTCAATATTTGTATCCTATAATATCCTCCACATACCGGCACCATATTATTACAGAGAATGGGCCAACAACTGGGGCAATGGCTGTGGGGTGTCCATGAACCATATCTACCTATATCTAAGTCTAGTAAATAATTGTCTTTTTAGTTTGTATTATAATACTTTTTTTTTTTTAACCTTGTTTAGCCTTTTTTATCAGGGCTGCTCATTTCTTAAGTCTTCCTGTCTACATGCACGCTAATGATGGCTGAGCCATTTTCCTGCCCAACTGGGAGTTTTGGGTATTCCCATCCATTGCTGTGTGTCAGAGCTCTGCCTGTTACAATCTATATATTAAAATAAATAGATGGGAAATGCAGCCGGGGTGGTGAAGACCACATAATCCGCACAGCAGGTGACTCAGGGTGGGATTTTGTAAGCCCCTAATAATGGGCACAGCAGGTTTACAGACCCATAAACTTCACACAGGGATATGGTGACCCCTTAATAATGGGCATAGTAGGTGTTACCCCACATAGGGAAGGCAGAAACCCCTGTATTTGGTCCTGGGAACTTAGCTCAGGGTGATGGGAACTCCTCATAATGGGCCTGATCTATTAAAGCTCTCCAAGGCTGGAGAGGATACACTTTAAACAGTGAAGCTGGGTGATCCAGTTAACCTGGATTGGAACTGATCCAGTATTCAAAACATTTGCTAGCAAATAACAAATGACTTTGAAGAAATCTATTCCAGGTTTTCAGGATCACCCAGCTTCACTGATGAAAGTGTATCCTCTCCAGCCTTGGCGAGCTTTAATAAATCAGGACCCATGGGTGCATCAGGTGTACAGACCTCGAAAGTTAACTCAGGGATTTCGACAATCGTCCTCAACAAACCTCCAGGCGTTTATTTATCCAGCGTTCACCAGTTTCGGATAGGATGACCTTTAAAAATCTCCATAATAAACTGAACACATGAACCGCGTGCCAGATCCATGTAGATAAGTACAGACACTTAACACTTGCCATAATATTTGCCGGAGGAATAAACAATACAGACAGCTCGTGACAAACATTGGGGCTGTTTAGTTTGCAGAAAGAGAATTTGAGGAAGTTGAAGATACAAGATTCTAGAGTTGTGCATTCCATATACGCCGGAGCCATGGGGGGTTAGGGGACCGGTGACAGATGCAGGGAAAGGGTTACACAATGCACAGGGGGGGCAAAATGTCGCAGCAAATGCAATTTCCAGGACAGGGCTTTGGCAGTGGGACGCTGGTGCTGTGATATTAAGATATAAATAATATAATCCCTTATACAAACTTCTATCCGGAGCAACGCAGCCAAGATAAACATCTCCCTCCACAGTGCACTATACCCCCCCCATTGCTGGGGTCCGCATCTCTGAGGTCACTTTATAAATACAGCATTTTGCAAGTGGCTCTGATTCCAGTGAACTCAATAGACCTGATTTATCAAGGCTGGAGAAGATACACTTTCATCAGTGAAACTGGGTGATCCAGCAAACCTGGAATGGATTTCTTAAAAGCTTTAAAGTTTTGAATCCTGGACCAGATCCATTACAGGTTTGCTGGATCACCCAGCTTCACTGATGAAAGCCGCAGAGAGCTTTAATAAATCAGGCCTATTGCTCTTGCGTTGGTGAAAGAGAAGCCGTTCAATAAATCAGTCAATGCCAGAACCCTGGAAATGGGTGAATGGAATGAAAGGAGGTGCCAGGTAGAGGACATCAAGTGGCGTTATAGAATTACATTTAGTTTTATAAGAAAATTAGGTCAGGTTGACATTAAACTTTCTTATTGTGTGTTATTTCCCCAACCTCCTAGATTGTAAGCTCTTCGGGGCAGGCTCCTCTCCTCCTGTACCACTGACTGTGATTTGCAACCTCTATTTAATGTACAGCGCTTTGTAATATGTTGGCGCTATATAAATCCTGATTATTAATAATGCTTATTTCATCGCTAGAGGAAAGGCCACTGGTTGAGGCTTTGTAAGGCAGGAACTCTCATCTGAAATCAAATCCAAGGAAGCCTATTGAGTTCTATGAGGAGTACAGGCGAGGGACACAATAAACTTATTGTTCTTATTTCATTACTGAGAATGAAGCCTGGTATAGGCTTTGTAAGGCAAGGATCCCTATCGGAGATCAGATTTAAAGGAAGGTTCCGCTATAAGAACCTATCCAATTCTGTAAGTAGGAATAGGAGGAACCAGGTAAACTTCTGCTTACTTGGATTCGGAGGAGAGAGATTCCAAATGGAATTAGAGCCGAGGGCCGTGTAATGTGAAGTGGATGGATGGAATGAAGAAGGTGGATGAAATCAAAGTGCTGTAGAAGAAACCTATTCTGCTCTTTAAGAAGTTTAGACCAGAAACACGTTAAACTCCTTGAACCTAATTCATTCCCGTGAATGAGGCTTCCTATAGTAAGGCAGGAACCCTTTCTACCTTAGGGACCCTTATCTGAAATCAGGTATAGAGCAATGTGTGACCACAGAAACTTCATCTGTTCTATGAGAAGGTTAAAGCCAGGAACATATTATACTCCTCACAAATTCTCGTATTGATGGAAGAACATTTCAGGATTTTGAAGTTGAGAGCTATGTATTGTCATAACCCCTATCTGAAAGCAGATATAATAAAAGGGGCCTCCACCGAAAGCTTAAATGGCAAAATATATAGAGATACCAAATAGGGAAAAAGCCATTAGGAATAGTTAAATGATTTATCCATTTTTTTCAATTATAATATAGGGATTGTTTAGAAATAAAGTTTCTTTTTCTTGAATAGGGAGTGGGTATGCAAGATTTACTATATTATAAAAATCCAGCATGTAAAAATAAAATAAATATAATATATATATATATATATATATATATATATATATATATAAAATATAATAAAAAATCCAACATAGGGTCCGCCCATTATCAGGGCCTGGTACAGTTTCTGGGTTTCATAGGGTCCCCCTATTATCTGGGCCTGGTACTGTTTCAGGGGTTGATAGGGTCCCCCCTTTAATCAGGCCTGGTACTATTGTGTAGCCACAATAGCATAGGAGGTGTCCGGAGTGTAATTAGTATAAGTTTTCCATATAGTGATAAAGTTTAATTGATTGTAAAGGATTTTTAATAATTTTATTATTTGCCCATTAATTTTACCAAGGGGACCTTTTGAAGGGTCAGTGGCAATGGTTACAGGACTTATAGAAGGGTAAACCTCCCAGCAGACATAGGCAACAACAAAAACATACAAGAGGTTCCAAACCTAACCTACCAAACCTGAAAAAAGTTTTATATACAATAATAAAAATAAAATGTGTGTGTGTGCCTGTTCTCACCAGCAGATGGCACTATAACACAGGCCACCATGTAGTGTAATTCAATATAAGAAGTCTAATAATTTAGGTTCAGGGGGTCCCATCAGCCAGTGAGGGGCAGCTAGGGCTGGAAATATCCACCCTGGGTCTAGTATGTACCCCCTGTGGTGAAATAACATCAGGCCAGGGACAAAAATAACACAGCATATAAGCATCTACTACAAGGGAGGAGGGGGGTAAATTGGCCCTAAACATGGAAGCTGCTTCTATTTAAAGATATTGGGTAACCTGAAGCTTTAGATTTCTCCAACCTCTGGTTCCTGTTAAAGTGACACATTTCTTGCACAAAGCCAAATGTAATGCACACAAACTAAATACTTTGTAGCAATGCAGCAAACACTGTAACACAGGAGCGCCCTCTGCAGTCAGAATCAGAGAAGTGAGGGCAAGCTGTCCTAGCTGACCTCTCTCTGAAAGTGCTATTTGCCTGGCTGTTATGTTAATGTTTTGTGACGTTCTGGTGATGCCAGGAAAATAACATTACGCCCAATGCAGCCTGTAGAAGAAGTGTACTTACCTGTGCGGTGGGTGCAATTTGTTTTAGAGATATACTGCTTCTGTGCAACACTCACAGGTGTATCAGAATTGTACAGGTGTGCACACTGGAAGATTATATCACCCAGGGACAAAATATGTTCCAGGGACAAGACCTGGAATTGTTTATGAAGACAATAAAGACCAGGACAAATGATAGGGGTATACCTCCCCCTCCATGGGAAAAGCACAATAAATGACTGCCAGGGGGTTTCCCTATTCTACAATGCATATATAATCCAGAGAAAGAGGGGAGAAAGAGAAGGTATAATGAGGAGAGAAGAGAGGGAAGAAAGAGAGAGCAATGGAGGAAGAGAAAAGAAGAAAAGAGTGCGAGACAGCAAATATACAAATTAGAGAGTGATACAAAAAGAAATGAGAACACCTGGGTGAGAGCTGTAATGAATGGAAGAACCACATAGAAATAAGTGATCATGTGACACACCTGGAGTGACCCCCCCATGTGACCCCATCCCACCTTTCTTACACTTCCTGTCATTTTTGCACTCCATCATGACATTATCACTGTAAATACAACCACAGACCATTATAAGACCTCTGCAGGAAATATTCCGGCATGTTTGATTCGTTTACATCCGGATCCTTCCAATAACCACAAAATAATTATCAGTAATGTTGTCACCACACAAACAGGCCAAAGCAGAACTCCAATACAAAACATTACCATTGGATGGGGATACGGTTACTGTTTGCCAAGCTGTCACTGCCACCTGTGTCCCCACTGGGGGGCGCTCCACTCATTTTCCCTCCAGGGTGTCACCTGAACAGGAAGAAGGGATTACTTTACAAACTCTGAATTCAGTTCCTATATGGAGTTCCACCTTAAGATTTTCGGGGCTCCTCCTCAAGCGGCATTGTGTTAGTAACAATCTTTTCACACGTTGTCATATCTGAGCTCATTCCAAGAATAACACCTAAAAACGTCATCTCTCCCCCAACTTGTAATTTATTTTCTGTGTTGTGAAAAGTAAAAATATTCTCCCTGTCAGTTCTGGGTCTGCAGAGTTAATTAGTTTTCTTATAATTAATTGTTTTGCTTAGCGCTTTCAAAAATCAAATCACGGGACCAAAATTGCCCAGAGCGCCGAATAAATACCAGACAGGGGGTGCGGGGGGATGGGTGCGGCCATAGTGCCCGGGGGTTGGTGGGTGCTGGGGACGTCAGTGATCTGACTGTCAGTTCTGTCCTTCGGGGACACCATTGTGAGAATGCTGGGTCTGTATACCCGCTGTGCCCATTATAAGGGGCCCCCACCATCCCTGTGCTGAGCTCCTGGGTCTATATACCCGCTGTGCCCAATACGGGGTCCCCCACCATCCCTGTGCTGATCTCCCGGGTCTGTATACCCGCTGTGCCAATTATGGGGGGCCCCCACCATCCCTGTGCAATCAGTCCGTCTCTTACTATTATATCTTTCTCTTGGATGGTGGAAGTCACATTATTACAGGAGATTTTTTAATGTTCTCATTCCAGGCTGCAAAGCAACAAAATGTGAATATTATGAAGGTGATGAATTGTTCAGTGAAAAATATATCTGGTGACAGGTCCTCTTTAATCCATTTGGCTGCACTCATTTATTAAACATGTTTGGATGTATCAGTTCTGGTAGGGGCAGTTTTAGTGCCCCCCTTCCCAAAGTTTAAATATTAACCCCCTTCCTCAGAGTCAGTATATGACCCCCCCTTAGTTGGAATAAAGCCCCCCTCTTCCTGGAGTCAGAGTCAGATTATTATGGATTATACCCCCCTCCTAATATAGATTATACCCCCTCCTAATATAGATTATACCCCCTCCTATTATAGATTATACCCCCTCCTATTATAGATTATACCCCCCTCCTATTATAGATTATACCCCCCACCTGGCTCCCAGGATGATGGACACATCCACATTAATTTTTAATATCCTGAGATTGGGGGGAAGTTTCCCCCGGTGGGGGGGTCTTGGGGTATTGTTCTTCTATAACATGTCGGTATCTCCGGCGCCCTCCCAGGGGAAATCTGTGATTTGCCTCCTGCACATTGCCGGGGTCACTCTCCTGTATTATTCATGGCACAATAAAAGCCGCTTCTCTGGGCCGCGGGCGAAGCGCTGAATTTGGATTCCGGTCAGGAGGCGGCGGGGGGAGCTCGGTGACGGCAAACTCAGAGTATGGCGGCTGGATGGAGGCGATGAATAGGGCGGGGAATGGCAGCCAATGTTCCAGCTGATCCTGATTTTATGGGACAAACATAAAAAAAGGGGGGCAACACTGCATAATACCCTCAGGGCCAGGACAGGTGAATGTCCATTGTACAACGCAACTGAATAGGTCAGCACCCTAAGGGGATCCAATCACATCTATAGTATAATACAAGTCTACAGAAAATGGCGGAAAAATGTGCAAGGCCCCGATATCTTTAAGCATGGGGGGGAGGGGGCTGGATATTGGTGAATACCCATGATTCCGACCCAGGAGGGGTGCCAGGGTGCAGTAATATGGAGTAATATGTAGGGGGGGTAATAGTGGGGCTATTATTAGGGGTAACAGGGAGGATTAGTGTTGGGGTTACAGAAGGGATTAGCAGTTTTGTTCAATCTAGAGATACAAGGAAAGAATAGAGTTTGTGTTATTAGGAAAATTAAGTGTTAGTGTGACATAAGGGGGTAAATGTTGGGTTACAGAGAAGGTGTATGTAGCAGGGGGGTCAGTATAGGGGTTACAAGGGGGGTTAATATTCGGGTTGATTTGGGGTTTTGGAATGGGTTAGTGTTAGGGTTGCATAGAAGGTTAGTATGAAAGTATACCGCTCAGATCTGATTGGCTGACTGTTTGACAGCGACAATCCAATGACAACTCAATAAACCACCAATATTTCTATATAAAGAGGACCTGTCATTTGACAACACCTACCTTTACATTGCCACACCTACCTTCACCCCGACTCAGCTACCCTCACCCGGCACACCTACCCTCCCCGATGTCTCACCTACCCTCACCCCAGCTCACCTACCCTCCCCAATGTCTCACCTACCCTCCCCAATGTCTCACCCCGACTCAGCTACCCTCACCCGGCACACCTACCCTCCCCGATGTCTCACCCCCGCTCACCTACCCTCCCCAATGTCTCACCCCGACTCAGCTACCCTCACCCGGCACACCTACCCTCCCCAAAGTCTCACCTACCCTCACCCCAGCTCACCTACCCTCCCCAGTGTCTCACCTACCCTCCCCAGTGTCTCACCTACACTCCCCAATGTCTCACCTACCCTCACCTGGCCCTCTCTGCACACAGAAATATGAGGACAGGTTCCCGATGATTTCCCTTTATATTTTCCCTGATTTTCACCCAGTAGTGGTGGTTTCCTGGTGTCCGGCACTCCTGGGTTCTCCGGCCATCATTTCCCCAGATTGGGGGTGGGAGGGGGTTGTGTAGTTTCTCTGATTAGCTTTGCACATATATCAGCGATGAGGAGAGCCAATTACCCTCAGCATGCTCTGTCCCCGGCAGCCATTGTTTCCACTCTCAGTCTCTCCGGTGGTTATTAACGCGACGCCTCTGATAAGCCCCCCAGGGGGGCGAGCGGCCATATTGGGTGAAGGCGCCATCAATCAGCTCGTCTTGTTAATTATAAAATGTTGATGAGCGGGGAGCTAATTGATTGGATGAATTCTTGGAGAACTCCGCCATGAATGAAAAGAGAAATAAAAGCGTAGTTGGATGTTATCAGAGTGATAGTTGTAGGACGGGTAAAAAAAAATATAAAATCTCCGAGACAGAAACAGGTCAGAATTTGGAAGAAAGTTACAAAAATTGTTTCTATGGGGGCAGGGGAGCTCATACCAGATGTAAATAGTAATTAGTAGGGAGGCCTTAAATAGGGCCCATTGGGGCCTGGTGTCCTGCTACCCCCTGGCCTGGCTATTTGTCACTGCCCCGCCCCTTACTTGTCATGTGATATTGCTATGTGTCGCTGCCCCACCCCCTCCCTGTCATGTGATATTGCTATATGTCACTGCCCCGCCCCTTACTTGTCATGTGATATTGCTATGTGTCACTGACCCATCCCCTACCTGTCATGTGATATTGCTATGTGCCACTGCCCCACCCCCTACCTGTCATGTGATTTTGCTATGTGTCACTGCCCCACCCCCTACCTGTCATGTGATTTTGCTATGTGTCACTGCCCCACCCCCTACCTGTCATGTGATTTTGCTATGTGCCACTGCCCCACCCCCTACCCGTCATGTGATTTTGCTATGTGTCACTGCCCCCACCACTACCTGTCATGTGATATTGCTATGTGCCTCTGCCCCACACCCTACCTGTCATGTGATATTGCTATATGTCACTGCCCCGCCCCCTACCTGTCATGTGATATTGCTTTGTGTCACTGCTCCGCCTCCTAGAAAAAAAATCTAGCAACCGTATGAGTATTTTCCATCTTCGAACTACAGAACACCCCCTTCTTATGTTATGTCATTGAGGAAGGGGGGGTGCTCTGTTGCTCTATCCCAAGGTGACAACGCTTTCTTTAAATACAATAGGATGTGTAAGTGTTGTCACCCCAGGACAGGAAGTGTGGTACTTGCGGGCAAAACTAAAAGTAAAAAAGCCTCCAAAACTCTCCGAGGCGCCATCCTCCTTCCAGATATTTTCAGATTTGCCGGTTTGACGGGTTTCAGATGTCACCGTAAAAAAAGGAAAAAAAGATAACAGATTTATTTTTTGTTGTTGCAGATCCCAGCAGGCCGCCTCTTCACGTCGCTGAATGAACCTGTTTGATGCCAAGCGTGCCCATAGCCCATCCATCACCAGGCCGGTGGAAGAGGCCGATTTGTCAGGAGGATGGGTTCAACAGCCAATCTGCGTCTCATGACATTGATGGGGGGGAGGGGGGTTATGGATGGGGGGAACATCATTGCGCCCAGAGGGACCAGGAACAAATCTTGGCAGAGGGCCGGGAGCGGTGCCATCCATAGTCCAGGACTGACAGGGCAACTACTTCCTCTCCATCACCCCGGGGACGGCCAACCATTAATATCCTCCCAGCTGCCTGTGAAGGTGATGAGTGGGTGACACCGCTGACAGCGCCCTACATATCAGGAGTGATGGAAGAAGATTGCAGCTCCTGCAGAACGATTCAGGCCAGGACGTCGTCACCTTGCCAGCGGGAGAAACGCCGAATCCGGCTGCAGAAAGGAAGGGGAACAAAAGATGAGGAGTGCGCGGGAAAGGCTGCAGCCAATTAATGTAGACACTTTGTTTTCTTTCAAAGGCCCCTGAGTTGTCACCATTGTCAGGGGAGGCGGCTTATTCTTCAGGCAGCTCATTCACTGTATAACTAAGAATTCATGAGGAGACTGAGGCAGGTGGCGGAGCGTTCAGGATCACGCGTGATGCCGAGTTGGCTCGAATTAGCGTGAAAGTGATAAAAAAGCCCTAAATTAAATCTGGGATATTAGGATGTTAAATAGAATTCTGTCCAATGACGGTGAAAGGAATTAATAGTGATGAAGGGGACCTGTCATGAAGTGTTAGAGTTTCTGGTGAGGTTGGGAGAAGGTTTGCTGAGCGGCAGCAGAAAGGAGTGTGGTTTAGAAGAAAAGACATGTACTTTGTGGGTGGGATCATAGCTCTCCATAGGCAGGACCAAAGCTTTACATATGCGGGCTCATAGCTCTTCATAGGTGGAGTCACAGCTCTCCATAGGCAGGGTCATAGCTCTTTATGGGCAGGGTCTTAGCTCTTCATTGGTAGGGTCCTAGCTCTTCATAGGCAGGGTCATAGCTCTTCATAAGCAGTATTTTAGCTCTTCATATGCAGGGTCATAGCTCTTCACAAATGGAGTCATAGCTCTTCATAGGCTGAACCATATCTTTTCACAGGGAGGACCATAGCTCTTCATAGGCAGGGTCATAGCTCTTCATAAGTTGAGTCATAGGTCTCCATAGGCAGGACCAAAGCTCTTCATAGGTAGGGTAATAGCTCTTCTTAGGCACGGTCATAGCTCTTCATAAGTGGAGTCATAGCTCTCCTCAGGCAGGGTCATAGCTCTTCCTCGGCAGAGTTATAGCTCTTCGTAGGTTGGGCCAAAGCTCTTTATATTAGGAGTCTTAGCTCTTCATAGGCAGGACTATAACTATTCATAGGCAGGGTCATAGCTCTTCTTAAGCAGTATTATAGCTCTTCATATGCAGGGTCATAGCTCTTCAAAAGGTATTTGATAGCTCTTCATAAGCAGCCACATACCTATTCACACTACGCGTGATAGCTCTTCATAGGCAGTCGCATACCTATTCAAAGGCAGCGGCATAGCTCTTCATATGTGGAGTCATAGCTCTCCTCAGGCAAGGTCATAGCTCCTATTGGTGGAATTCCTACCCAAATCAGTTTAAAGTAGATATAAGTGTCCTGGGGGTAGGAGGCTTCTATATGTGCTCACACATTGCCTATTGTGCATCTCTTTGATATCTCACTGAAAAGGGGCTTCATCCCTTCCATAAACTAAATCTCAAGGGCTCCTCTCACTTTTTCTCCCAATCCCCCTCCCCAATGGGCTGTGACTCTAGAGGGATATTAGAGTGTCAGCTCTTCTATCCAGAGACTGACATAATTAATTAAGTGTTCTCTGTACAGCACTGCGGTATGTCAGCTTCACGTTCCGGAGCGGCACAAATCAAACCCTAATAACGCATTTATTGCGTCTCCCCCAAGCTGTCAGCGCACACGGAGAAGCTTCTGGAATCAGATTAACGGTAATGTCGGCAGAGGCGTAGAGCGCCGCGTGCAATTACCAATATAAGTCTGCCAAGCCGAGGACGGAGCGCCATACAAAATACAAACAATATAATAAAATATCATTAAAGCGCAATGAGCAAAATCCTCGCTCGGAATATTTTTTTACTATTTTTCTTGTCTTAATTTTGTCATTTGCTATTTGCCAACGGCACGGCTAGGACTGAGGGCGCCGTGCTCTGATGCCTGGCGCGTTTGATGGGGGGACTTCCGCTATATTCCTGACATGGCACAATATACAGAAAAGCCTGGCTAGGTGACTATGCTTAGGCTGCGATGATGTCATCAGTCTGCTGCAGGTAGGGGAAAGCATTTCCGCAGTCTCCTTCAGCAATTAGACCCTGCAATGTGGTTCTGACCTGGAATAAATATGCTGAGTGTCTGATTGGCCAATTTATTCACCTTTTTCCCCATAATCCCTAAATTATGGAAGCTCTGGGACTTCACCCGAACTGACCCACCCCTGACCTCTTTGCACAATGATTGTAAGATTTCTCATTTCAGTCCTCTCTACCCTTTTATTTGATAACAACCTATCAATTTGTGCGATCCTGAGATTTACACAGCTCTTCCACACAGCACAGTCCTATAAAAGGGAGGGATCAGATCATGCTGCAGTTTCACTTTCACTTACATCCCCTTTTTTAACTTGTAACAGTTGCTTCTTTAAACCTTACACACTTGATTGGCTTTTTGTTCTGCTTCTCCCTTCTATATTCTCAGCTCTGCTGTACAGGGTTTCATTCTAATACCAGCAAGTATTACACCCCTATAAAAAACTCGGATTTCCAATTCTAACTCTGCACTATAAACAACCATTCAGGGTTCATTGGCCGGCTCCTCACCCCCCCGGCACATTTTATAGGTAAATAATAATAAATGTGACAATTTCTTTCCTGGCGGAATCATCCAATCGCTTTATTTCATTGTCCTCCTCCCCGGCTCTCTTAGAAGAAGCGCTTCCATCAGCGGAGTGACAGAAAGATAACTTGTAATCATTTATCCCGGAGTGCGAAACGCGTCAGTTTCTCTATTTTTTTTTCTTATGAAGAAGCTGCCGCCAGTTAATGTCGGGATGTTGGAGATCGGCTCGGGATATTTATATCGTGCTGCCAATAAACAAGTTCTTGTTGTACCAGAGGTAAAATTATCTGCGCGCTTAATCCTGACAGCCGGCCTCTCCTCCGCTCGCCTTCCTCCTCATTAACAGGCGAGCAGGTACGCTGCGAGAGGCGCAGAACATCTGTCTCTGGGAGAGGAGCGCACTGGGGGTGTCATGCGAGGTTGGCGAAGAGGGTGGGGGTGCGGTTAACCCTCGCCTGGTTAGAACGACACGACGTGGGCAAATAGTAGGGGGCCCAAAATGCACAGCAATCGAGCTCCCTGCACCATTACCATTCTGTAAAATGGGGCCCTGGACAAGGAGAGGCCAATGGGGCCCAACACAAAACCAGCCCTGGGTGTGGTCTGAGCCATTCAAACCCCCCATCCAAATCATACCACTCTAGAATACCTTTGCATTAACGCCCTCTAGTGGCTGTGCCCGAGAATGGGGCATGACGTGGCATTTCGCTGCATTGGTAGTTGGAGCTGCCTAACCATTGGCCTTCCTAGTGTGTTCTTTAGCCTGTGGCCCCCTGCAGGCAGCCTGATCTGAAATTGCAGCTGGTGTGCAAAACATAAGAACATTGGCTGGGTATCCAAATTTAGGGTTTACGCTTATTAGGGTATTAGGGCACAATTGGCGGATCTACTAACTGGGACAGGGTGAAGGATAGGGCGTAAAAATGAAAAATGTTGTAACAATAGCTTTAGGTGTCCCCTCTAGGTGTCCCCAGTGAGCTGTATTGGGATGAAGGACCCCCCCCATCCCGGACCACCACTGACCCTGCAGACACAAGGCTCCCATTATCCCTTTAGGCCGTTGTTCTCCAAAAGCCGGCTTCCTATTGGCTTGTCTAGAGAAAGCTCGCCTGCATCTATCCTGGAGGTCTCACTCCTTTGTACATGATTTCTCACAATTCACTGGCGGCAGGTGCTGGATAAATAAAAAAATCAGTGTGCGGTTGCTGTGAGGAACAGCTCGGTTTTATTAATAGCCTAATGTACAAAAATAACAAACTAATTAGGGTGGAATTCAGCGTTCTACATCGTTTAGCACCAGCATGCAGGTTCCCGTGTACCGACACAACACAGCCAGCCACGGATCACTAATTCCTGGTAATTAGAAGAAGGAATGCGCCCCCAATATCTCCTGTGTACCCCGGCGCCCACGCAGCAGGTGCCAGATTTGTAGGATGATTTGTAGGAAGCTTCTCATATACAAAGCTGTGATAGCAAATAAGGCATGCTAAAGTGGCCACTCAGTCACTGTTATTGGTGTCATTTTGGCATGCCTTGAGTGCTGTATATATGATTGCAAAAAATTCTTTTAGGTATATTGTAAGTAAAGGAATCCCAATCAGGGTACTAATCTTTACTTGGGGCATCACTTGCGGGCCCTTCCATATATTAGGGGCCCCTTCTGTCATCATTTGTGCCAGCGGGCTAACCAACAACAGAATTTCAAGCAGTAAATTCATTGGGTTGGCCAAGGTTCTGGTGGACAGGAAGGTTTTGGTGGATAGAAAATGGGGTCATCTAGAGGCTTCTTGGTCAACTTTTGGAGGCAGAGTTTTTGCTCGTTATTATTCATTCTTCATAGTGAAGAAGGAGGGGCTTAGACAATAAAAGGCAGGGGGTTGGGACACACAAATGTGGGGATGGGCCACAAAGGTTGGGATAGGAATCAAAAAGGTCGTGCTGGGACACAAAGGAGAGGGTGGGACACACAAAGGTGGGGATAGGAGCCAAAGGCAGGGGTGGGACACATAAAGGCGGGGGTGGCACACACAAAGGCAGGGGTGGGACACAGGGATGGGAGCCAAAGGAAGGGCTGGGACACAAAGTCGGGGGTGGGACACACAAAGGTGGGCGGAGACCCCCAGTGCTCCCACATAGTTAGGAGAAGAATTACTGTTGAAAAATCGGTGAGCTAAATTTTTGGTTGGGGTGGGGCCTTTAAGTCAGGCATTTGGGGAGAGCATTATGAACGCCGTGGAGCAGATGTATAGTAAATTGCGGCGCAAAGTAATGAATGCCACAAACAAGTTGTTTACCGCTGTGTGCACGCAATTTACATTAAAGGAGAATTTTCCCCATTATATCAAATAAAATTAATTATCGTCTGTTGCCGGGCAGATGGCAGATCCCAGACGCTCCTTTGTCAGATTTGTCGAGGTTTTAATTAAAACGATTTCTCTGTTAACGATCAGAGGCGGGGGATGGGCGGAGCCATCTGTACCAGAGAGAGGACGGAGAGGACAATACAACCCCAACCGATCAGAGATCAATGAATGCTGATCAATAATGATTGGATAGAAGAATGCTAATCAATATGATTGATAACAAGCAAACTGATCAACACAATTGATCTGATTGATGATGATGATTAAAGTATTGATTGTACTGATCGACGTTGATCCCACTGATAAAGCCAGATCTATCTGATTGATGATAATCACACTGATCAATGCTGATCCGATAGACGCAGATCAATCTTACTGATTATTGATGATCGGACTGATGGCTTCTGATCGGTTTGATTGATGATGATCAGACTGATCAACATTGATGGCAATGATGGATGCTGATCAATCTAAGTAATGATCATCGGACTGATGAATGATGATTGGATCAATGGGCGCTCGTCAATCTGACTGATAGTGATCAGACTAATAAAAATTGATCAAACTGATGATCATTTTGATTGATGCTAATGAGACCGATCAATGCTGATGAATCTGATTGGTGATGACTGATTGATGAAGAATAGACTGATCAGTATTGATTACACTTAACGATTCTGATAAAACTAATTGATGATTCCATCAGATTGATCAGTGCTGGTCGGATCGATGAACACAGTGATTGGACTGATTGATGCAAATAGGAATAATCAATACTGATCGTTCTGATTGATGATTAGACAGAACAATACTGATTGACTGCTTGAATGCTGAATATTCTGATTGAAGCTGATTGATGATGACCTGACTGATCGCACTGATTGACACTGATTGGACTCATGGACATGGATCAATCTGATTGGTAATGATTGGACAATACTGATTGATCTGAGTATTGATAATGGAACCGATGGACAGCAAGGAATCTGATTATTAATGATCTGGATTGATCGCACTGATGGTTAATGATCAATCTAATTAACGCTAATGGGACTGATCAATTCTGATTGCACTGATAGACATTAATTGATCTTTAAGTTGTTGATCAGACTTACCATTGATGATCTGATTGATGAACACTGATTGGATTGATTTATTTATAAAATGATAGAAGCTGATCAGATTGATCAATAATAATTTTTCTTCCTCTTTAAACCTTTAGGGCACTCATAGCCCCCTCCCCTCCCCCAGTGTCCTCAGATGCCCTCGCCGAGCTTTTAGCGAGGAAAGATTTTTGCGGCGATTAACATTTTTTTTAATAGAGATAATTATCCCCCTCAGAAATCAGGGACTTTAGATTTATTGATCGGCTTTAATGTGTTTTTCTCAGACCGCTCTTTTTGCTGCATTCATCCTTTTAGGGCCGCCGTATAACCCAGAAGACCCTGTGAGCTAACATTGCACTTAAGGCATGCTAAAATGACAGAGAAAACATGGACAGGACCGCTTTAGCATGCCTTAACACTTCTTTTAGGGGCCCTAAATGCTTTTGTATGGCTGTTCAAGTCAGTATCTAACATGTGGCATGGCATTGGATGAAGATACCGACCAATCCTGATATCTATAGAACACAAGCAGGTAAGAATCTGCTGCAAAGGCTGCTATTGCAATGCACATAAGCGGGGGTGGGGCTTGGGCATGGCTGGGTGTGGCTCAGGGGCACTTATCCCCAAAATTTCAGTTCAGGCAGAATCCTATCACCCTTTGCAGCGGTATCCAGTTAGAATAAATCTTATAAATAATGCAACGACTCCTGAAAACGCGTAGGGGACTGCGAAGCAGACCTTAATGGCGTCACGTGCCATTTATTTTGCGCCAGGCAGGTAACGCTGATTAAGTCGCCATTTCCAGCCATCATTTCCATAATCAATGGCGGCCATGCATCACGGAAACTGGCGGCGCGGGGGCTCCTAGGCTGCTGGTAATAAAAGGCAATCTGCAGTGTAAATTGATGGACTGTCCATGAGGGGGCAGTCTTTGTCAGACACAACGCCCCGGCTCGGTGATCTACGGGCCAGCAGCAGCTGCGGCTTTTTTTTTTTTGATGATCGTTCAACATCCTTATTTTTTTATTCTTGCTTTTTTCTCATTTTTACCAACTGCAGATTCTTACCTGCTTCTGATCTGCAGATACAAAGAAAACGGGAGGCGGAAACCTTTTTTTGACCCCCATATGAAGCCCCACCCCCTTGTTCATAGAGCCCCACCCCTGAATAAACTCCCAGGGCAGTGATATAGAAGGGGGTTTAGGATAGATAACGCAAGGATCCCCTCTTTTTAATATCGTTATCTGAAGACCTGGCGCTGCTCATTGTGCCCCCTGTGCCCTCCTCTGCCCAGCAGCCCTCTATACTGCTTGCATATTTAATCTATAGCGTTGAACACCTTCAAAGGATTCAAAGTCAATCCATGTTCACATTTAAGCAATACGTTGATGAAATATTCATCGGGAAGCTGTCCCTTTAAACAGGTCACATGACCCCCCGGCGGTAATTAATGAATCGGATCCACTCGCTTAGTTTACTTCCATTTCCCGGGAGGTTAAATCTGTGTGTTTTCACTTTGCCGTCGGTTTCATTTTCTCTATTTATCCTTTCCATTAGGAGTGGTTGATGCTAATGGCATCGATTTCCATGAGTCCGACCTTTGAACCGCCAAGCGGCCGGGGGGGATTATAGATGCGCGTTCATTTATCTACGTGTTGTATATTCTCCTCTGCATTTTTTTGTTTTTGTTTTCCAGAAGTGCTTTGAAAATGTGCATTATACGGCATACGTGACGAGCCTGGCGATGCTCGGTCATTGCTACTCGGCGCTACTCCAAACCCAATAATGCCGCCAATGGCGATACGGACTGTGTGCTGCAACTGGCCACTTTATTAGGTACGTCTATCTAGTTGCGAGACAAGGGTAGGCTTGGATGTGACCAATTTTTAGCCTGTTAATATTCCACCATATCGATAACCATGATTGGTCTTCTTTACCAATCAACAGTTTGGGTTACAATAGGACGCACAAAGGCCCCGGAATCTTTTCAGCCAATAGGAATCCCCATGGGGGCCCCAGATCAGTTCACTTAGGGTAGTTCTGCACAGGGACCCACTGCTGGCTATGTCCACCATTGGGTTACCTTTAGAGCTCTTCAACATCAATATGATGGGGCAACACCCCAGTGTTTACTATGTGTTACCCCAATGCATGGTAAGGCATTAAACTCCATGCATTGGGGTGCCAATTATTTATTAAGGGTGCGTGCGTTACTGCAATGCCCGGATATGGATTGGGTCTTAAGGGTAACTTTAGGGTTATGGCTACAATTAGATTTATTGTTGGGGTAATGATAGGGTTAGTATTAGGGATAGTAAAAGGGTTACCATTAGGGTTGCCATTGGCTTTGTGTTAGGGTTTACATTAGGGTTACCATCGGCTTTGTGTTTGGGTTGGTATGAGGGTTACCACTCGGGTTGGCATTAGGGTTACCATTGGCTTTAATTTTTGAGTTGGTATGAGGGTTACCATTGGCTTTAGTGTTTGGGTTGGTATGAGGGTTACCACTGGGGTTGGCATTAGGGTTACCATTGGCTTTAGTGTTCGTGTTGGCTTTAGGGTTACAAATGGCCTTAGTGTTAGGTTTTGCATTAAGGTTGCCATTGGCTTTAGGGTAATAGTTGGCATTAGGGTTACCATTGGCTTTAGTGTTAGGGCTGCTATGAGGGATACCACTGGGGTTGGCATTAGGTATATCATTGGCATTAGTGTTAGGGTTGGTATGAGGGTTACCATTGGCTTTAATGTTTGGGTTGGTATGAGGGTTACCATTAGTGTTGGCATTAGGCTCACTATTTGTTTTAATGTTAGGGTTGGCATTAGGGTTATCATTGGCTTTAGTGTTAGGGCTGGTATGAGGGATACCACTGGGGTTGGCATTAGGTTTATCATTGGCTTTAGTGTTTGGGTTGGTATGGGGGTCACCATTAGGGTTGGCATTAGGCTCACTATTTGTTTTAGTGTTAGTGTTGGCATTAGGGTTATCATTGGCTTTGTGGTAGGGTTGGCATTAGGGTTACCATTGGCATTGTGTTTGGGTTGGTATGAAGGATACCATAGGGTTTCCATTAGCGTTATCATTGGCTTTGTGTTAGGGTTGGCATTAGGGTTACCATTGGCATTGTGTTTGGGTTGGTATGAAGGATACCACTAGGGTTTCCATTAGCGTTATCATTGGCTTTGTGTTAGGGTTGGCATTAGGGTTACCATTGGCATTGTGTTTGGGTTGGTATGAAGGATACCTATAGGGTTTCCATTAGCGTTATCATTGGCTTTGTGTTAGGGTTGGCTTTACTGTTACCAATGGCATTGTGTTTGGGTTGGTATGGGGGTAACCACTAGGGTTGGCATTAGGGTTATCATTAGCTTTAGTGTTAGGGTTGGCAGTTGGCCTACCAATAGAGTGGTGAAAATGCTTTTACATTGGCCTCAATTGATCACTGACCGCCATTAATACGTAGAAGTATACCTGACAGGTTCTTCCTGAAAAAGTTACATCTACCAAACTACAGTCTCAGTTTTCTGCTGGGCAAAGGCAATCTGTTGAGGCCAAAGCAACTTCTAGGACTACAACCCCCAGTTTCAGATCAGAGCCCCATTTGGAATACGTACAAGTGCTCACACATGCTCCTAAGCCGAGAACTGGCTGCTTCCCACAATTCCAGTATCTCCGAGCGACAGCGGGCTCCCATCTGCCCACATCATGTCACGCCTGTTTGGCGAGAGCTTTAATGTATGATTTTAGGTTCATTTGCATTTTAATAATGCCGATTCCCTCCGGGGAGCCTGTGAAGAGATGTGTCAGTGAAACATCCAAATAATAACATAAACCCAACACAGCGGCTCACAGCCCGACTCCGGGGGCTGCAGGAGAAGTATAAAAGGCGCGCAAACGTTTTTTTCTTTTAAGCGCAATCCGTCTAAAATTCATATTTCCTCTTTCAGCAGAATTTGGTGAGTTGTGTACTCCTCGCAGGAAATATGAACCTTGCTTGGTATTGCCGTGTGTCAGGAGAATAGCCACATGTTAATAAAATAAAGGATTGGTGAGGTCTATAGTTGTCAGCGCACGTTGGAAGTGATCAGAGGAGGAGGCAGGGTTGTGTGGTTTACCATTGGAAGTACAAATAGGAAGGGACCTAACCTGGTACCCAACCAGACCCCCCGAAACCCATTCATACAGAGCATTAGGAGTGAACACTGAGCAAGATGGAAAATGAAAAACAAAAGGAAGGGAAAAGGAAAAGAAAAAGATAATGGGAAATGGGAAGGGAAAAGGAAAGAGGAAGGAAATGAAATGGGAAAATAAAGTGGAAAGAAAAAAAAGAGGGAAAGTGAAGGGAAAAGAAAAAGTAATGGACAGGAATGTTAAAGGGAAAAAAAAACAAAAGAATTGGGAAGTGAAAGGGAAATAAAAAGAAAACGGAAGGGACAGGGAAGTGACTCTAAAAGATTGTAAGCTCTTGTGTCACTGTCTGTATTCGTCTGTTATGTGCAACCCCTTTTTAATGTGCAGTAATATGTGCGTAATATGTTGGGGCTATAAAAATCCTGTTTATTAATAATAATAATAATAATAATAATATTAAAAGCAAAGGGGCAGGAAAGTGGAAAGGAATGGAAAGGAAGTGAAAAGGAAAAAGCACAGAAAAGATATACGAAAAAGAAAGAGTAAGGAAAAGTTAAAAAGAAAAGAAAAGTAAAGCAAAAGAATTGGAAAAGAAAAAAGGAAAGGAAAAGGAGAAGGAAAGTGAAAGGAAAGGGACGGGACATTAAAAAGGAAGAGCAAAGGGACAGGAAATTAAAAAGGGAAAAGAAAAGCAAAAGAATTGGGAAAGTGAAAGAGAAGGGGAATAAAAAAAAGAAAAGAGAAAAGAAAAAGGAAAGTGAAAGGAAATAGACAGGAAAGTGAAGGGGAAAGAAAAAGTGAAAGGAAATAGACAGGTAAGTGAAAGGGAAAGAAAAAGGAAAGTGAAAAGAAAAGGAAAGGGAAACAAAGGTGAAAAAAGGGAAATAAAAAAGAAAGGGACAGGGGAAGGAAAAAGAAAAAGGGAAATAAAAAAGTGAAAGGCTGACATTTTATTACAGTGCCATTCTTTGCTTTTCTCTGTGATATGAATGTCACACAGACAGGAAGTGTGGGGGGTCCATCAAATGGGGTTGGAGAATGAAATTAAAACGCCACACACCCAAAACCGAAAAAGTAGCTACAGTTGGGATTCAACCTAAGAAATCACTCTGATGGTAAGCCCAGACCTTGGTTCCTGGCCCTGTCCATCCATTATAAAGGGCCCCTTTCTATATAAGACCCGTCTAGCTTTGTATAATTGGGCCCTTTTTTTTTCACATGGGCTCACGTAATATTCGGCCTTGTGTTGTAGCGTTGTCACCAGGAAATTGATTGATAGTCCCATCTACATTGACCCCTGCAGCATGAAAGACAAATCTGGCATTAAGCCGCCGGTAAGACGCAGGAAATCAGCTTTTATATCTTACTTTAAAACTTTAAATCATAATACGATCCAACCTGCGCATAACTTACCTCTGGCAGGTCCCTTGACTAATGGAGTTTTTATTTTCCTTCAAAGTAAATCAAATATTATTTACAGCCGAGTGGTAGGACAGGTCCGGCCGAGTCTCATATAAGAAGAATTACAGTCCTGTCTTGTGGATAGCGGAAGTGGAAATGTAATTTGTTTATGAAGCGCCTCATAGACATCTCAGGACTTTCAGGTCCATCTCGGAGTGAGATGTTTACCGCCTTGTACCTCGGGGTCACTGGATCAAAACCTTGTTTTATGTCCATGTTTTATTACACAAATTATCTTCTGCTCACATCAGATGGGTGTAAATCAAAATCAAAGGCTTGGTAGAGGATTGGTCGCCTTCCAGCTTTATAAAGTAATGGTTGGGGGAGGCTGTGAGGTCCATGGTTGTCACACGAGGAGTCGGGGCTGCCGGTTTACCATAGGACGGGTACTACAAACTGGACGGGACCTAACCTGGTACCCCATCACCTGACCCCCAGGACCCCTTATATAGGTCACTGATAGCCAGGGGAGAGGGAAGGTAAGTGAGAGATTGGTAAGGATAGAGGAAAAAAAAAGGGAAAGGAAATGGAAAAGAAAAAAAGGAAATGGAAATAAAATGAAAGGGCAAGGGAAAGGAAAGAGGGAATGAAGAAGTAAAGGAAAAGGAAACGGGAAGTAAGAAGAAAGGGAAAAGAAAAAAAAGGAAAGTGAAAAGAAAAGAGACAGGAAAGTAAAAGGGAAAGGAAAGCAACAGGTAAACGAAATTCAAAGGAAAAGGAAGAGAAAGGAAAGGGAAAGAAAATGATAAAGGAAAGGGACAAGAAAGTGACAGGTAAATGAAATTGAAAGGAACAGAAAAAAAAGCAAAGGATCAGGTGAAGGAAAAGAAAAGAAAAGGTAAAGCAACAGATTATTGAAAATGGAAAGGAAATGGAAAAAAGGAAAGGTAAAGCTAAGGAAAAAGTAAAGGAAAGGGAAAGGATAGGAAATGGTAGAGGAAAATGAAAGGGAAAAAAGGAAAAAACAAGAAAGGGCAATGGAATGAAAAGGAATAGGAAATTAAGGGCAATGGTAAGAGAAGAAAAAAAGGGACAAGAAAATAAAAAGGGAAAGGAAAGTGACAGGTAAACAAAATTGAAAGGAAAAGAAAATAAAAGAGAAAAAGGGACAGGAAAGTAAAAAGGAAAGAAATTTAAAGTTAAAAGAAAGGAAAAGGGAAAGCAAATGAACAACAAAAACTGATTTCCTCTCTCTCTCTATGAAACTCCATTTGAACAGGAATAATAGCTAAGTCTTCTGACTTCCATCCATTTGCAGATCAGAGCTTGAGCTATTACACTTGGTGAACAACAGTTTATTTTTTTACAATAGCTGCTAATGAAATGTCCTAGTTCTCATATACTTAGTAGCTGGTAGGTTGATAGCCCTTAGGAAGAGGAAATATGAGCATTCTGACACCACGCAGGCCTGGAATGGGTCACGCTGATCTCAGGTAATGGGGGGTAGAAGTATCATGCAAACCTGGAAGATGATATTTGTGTTATGATTGGTTCACAACACAAAATGGCTGCAATTGGGGACATATTTAGCGCCATGATGAGGACTTGTTAGGTTCTGTTGTAGAACATCTCAGGGTGGAAAGTTCCCATTAATGATTATATACAATTCACATGGCAGACGGTGCACGCAGCTGGCCTTGGTGGCGTCATGTTATTGTTCTTTATGGCTGCCCTGGGATGGGTGAGATGGCCGCATGCAGTCAGATGAGGAGCCTGGAGCGGCACGCTGTGCCTTGATGGTGCTGCGGTTTGCTGGAGCCCGGAGGAGATGACTTGTTTACATGCATCATATGATAGCAGCTGATGTCACCTTGCTCAATGTGTCTTTTCATCCCAGGCAAAAAATATCATTGGCACTGCATGGGCACAAACTGATTAACCTCTGCACTGCCAGAGCTAGGCCATAGCTGGCCAAGTGTACAAATTAAATTGGTAGATCACATGACCCACCTGTGCACACTCTGGAGCTGTAAGATAATGCACAAGGGTGGCTTGTTAGCAGCAACGTGGCACCATTACGTGCACTCAGGAGCTGGAAGTCTATTTATCCGAGCGGTTAACAGAACCCAGATGACCTCTGACAGAGTGAAGTTTCAGGCTCTTATAAAGTACATAAAACTGAATAAGGGGCCAGATATAAATAATTTATAATCCTGTACACTTATAATAATTTAGGACTGAATATTCATAAGCCATAAACTCAAATGCATCCGGCGCGTTTCGCGTCCCGTCGGCTCTCTGTTTGCGTAAGTTGATATATTATATTTTTACAAGTTGTGCGCTATAAATATTTCATCGCGGACAAGGTTGGTGGCTCAGCGACAAGCCGGTTACGGATTTTAGATTCTGGTTTTCTACATCGGCCGGCTCCCCTGAGCTTTGTCTGTTCTGGATGAGCCGCCATTTATCAGGCCTGGCATCGACACCTCAGCTGGATCCTTAACAGTGGATACGAGACGGATGTGGCGCTTGTCAGCCGCTGGGCTGTGACCGCACCTGCTCCTCGTTTAATGTGCCGCTCACAGTGCCGGTCTTGCATCTGTGGAATCAACGGGGTTCTATAATCCGAAGCTCAATGAGACGCACGCGGGTAATCAACGCGGGACAAAGCTGAGCCATCTGCACGCTTAATGCAGCTACAAACCCCAAATATTTCTTGGAAGGAGGATTCCATCGCATGCAAACATTTTTGGAAAAAAAGATTTTTCTTTTGCTATATCTTTATTCATGACAAAGCAAAAGAAATACTAACGCGTTTTTCAATATGGCTGTGGTAGGCAAAACGTATTGAAGAATGCAGCAAATGTAACAATGTCAGCATTATTTTTACTTCGCATTTTTATCTGAAAATGAACAGCACAGCCACTGAGAAATGGAAAGATTATTGGTGCAACAAGGACGTCACCAGAATTTATTGATGCCCATCTGTGACCCAGAAGAGGGACAGCTATGGCGGGGAGGGCATTGGAGTCTAGAGTAGTAAGAGTTATGGAGAGGAGAGAGGAGGAAGCTTTTGGGTACAGAGTGACAAATATGGAGGATGGAGTGAAGAAGGGGTTGGGTACAGAATAGGAACAGGTATAAAGAATGGAGGGATTTGGGTACAGAGGAGCGACAGTTATCAAGGATGAAGGGGTGAAGGGTTTGGGTAGAGAAGGGAGAGGATTGTGGAGGACAGAGGAATAAGGGTATCAGATCCAGAAGTGGACAGAAGGAGGCATTGGGTAGGGATAAGCGATAATGCAAAAATTTCCTCGAACTTCCAATGGTTCCGCAAAATTTAGGCGAACCAATTTTGCGAAAACATCGGAAGAAGAAATTAAAACAGGAGGATTCCCAGAGCAGCATTCAGCCCTCGGAATCCTCCTGTTTGTGATCCCCAGGGGATCGCAGGGGACTTTCAGGGAAATCCTCCTGTTTGGCGAAAGCTCAACCTCTCGGCGAATCAGAAGGCCGTTCTCGCTTACATTTTCGGTAAGCGAGAAAGGCCCGATTCCCCGCAAGATGGAACTTGGGGGTCATTGGGGTCTAGAACAGAAGAGGGACAAATGGAGGAATGAAGGACAGGGGTTTGGGTACAGATTTGGGAGAGTGATGGAGGAGAGAGGGATGAAGTCAATGGGTCCAGAAGAGGGAAGTTTGTACAGGGTGGGATTTTGGATACAGAAGAGGGAAAACTTTGGAGAAGAGAGGGGTTAAATCCAAAGAAGGAACAGTTTGGAGAAAAGAGAGGAGGAGAGATTTGGGTCTAAAAGAGGAGTGGTTATGGAAGATAGAGGACAAAGGGTTTGGGTACAAAAGGAGGGTCCAAAAATGGTAATGTTGTGAAGGAGAGAAGGAAGAGGGTATTGGGGTCCACAAGAGGCACAAGTCATGGAGGAATGAGGGAAAAATGGTTTCGGATTGGGGATAGTTGTGGAGTAGAGAGGGATGAAGGTATTGGATCCAGAAGTGGGAAGGTTGTAAAGCATGGAGGGATTTAGGGTATGGAAGAGAGACAACTATGGTAGAGCGAGACGTTGAGGTCCAGAAAAGGAACTGTTGTGGAGGAATTTGGAGGGATTTTGGGTCTAGAAGAGAGACAGGTATGGAGGATGAAGAGATGAAAGGTTTGGGTACAGAAAGCGGATGGTTGTGAAGGAGAGATGGTTAGAGGCATGGGGTCCAGAAGTGGTAATGTTATTAGGAGAGATAGAAGAAGGTATTTGGATCCAGAAGAAGCACAGACATAGAGGATAGGTGAATGAATGGTTGGGCACAGATTGGTGACAGTCATGGAGGAGAGGTGGATGAAGGTATTTCAGTTCAGTGGGAAAATTGTAAAAAAAAAATCAATTTGGGTAGAGAAGAGCTATGGAGAAAAGAGGGATCCAGAGATGGAAATTTTGTGAAGGAGAGAAATAAGAAGGTATTTGGGTACATTCATAAAAGTTGGGGGGTGAGGAGTTTGGGTACAATTTTGGAAAATAGAGGGATGAAGTTTTGGGTTCAAAAGTGGGAAAGTTATAAATGATGAGATTTGGGTACAGACGAGGGACAGTAATGGAGAAGAGAGGGACTATAGGATTTGTTTCCAGAAGAGGGACAGCTTTTAAAGAGGGATAGAACAATTTGGGTCCAGACAAGGAACAGTTGTGGGGAAAAGAGGCAGAGGGATTTGAGTCTAGAAGAGGGAAAGGTATGGAGAAGAGGGAGATGGGGGCATTTGGGTGCAATAGAGGGACAGTTATGGAGCAGCAAGAGAAACACAAGACCCCACCACAATCCTGAATTTGCCAGGATCCGGCACAACCAATACAATGAGCTCTTTATAAAATGCGGCCTTGTTTGCCCACTCCATCATACGCGCGCTCTGCCTCAATGCGACACTGCAATTATCGCTGCAGCGAATGACGCTTAAGGTTCTTAGTCTTTCCCTCTGCAATTTTGGCAACAGATGTCCCTGCTCAGGCCAGATCCAAATGCCTCAAATCAAAAGTATTGACAAAACGCCTGACGGCAAACAGGATTAGGGTTTTTTTTCCTTTACCGCATTGAACTCGCTTCGCACCTCCACCTCTTTAAAATATGCAGCGGCGTTGATAAACACAATAAATAACAGTGATGAATCCCACTTCGGCGTTCACCTAACGCCGCGCCTCTCCCTGGCGGCTGACACTTTGCCTGGGGAACCGTCCATCACTCCTGTGAAAGGCCAGAAGATTGAAAGCAGAACAGCAACGCTCGGAAAGCATCATTTGCTAACATGCGGGATTATTCCATTATTTAAATCACCTGATATTAATCCTCAGGTGAGGGGAAAATGAAAGGCATATTTGCAAGTGGAAAAACGCCCTGGGCGCCTGCAGCGAGGCCGGCGCTGACTGGCGGGCCAAATGCACTTTTCTCCGAGGACGTCTTTTAATTTTTATTTATTTATGTTTCTTTTGGTGACAAATCTTGCGAATGCCTTGAATGATGGCAATGATGTTGACATATAATATATTTTCTTGAAGTAGCAAAGTTCTGCAGTGCGGATCCTATGGTGGGGTTTTTTTTTAAACCAGACCTGACAAAGTAAGCGCAGAACTGGAAGTACATAAAAACATTGTAAGGGCAAGCAAAAGAAAGAATGCCAATCAGAAGGCCAGATATAATGTATAGATGCAGTATTTATAATAAAACTAATACATTTCTAGAAGAGCCCTTTATCAGGGCTGATGTTTATAAACCGGAGACAGGAACGGGTTGACCTTGTTCTTGGCTCCTGTTTAGATATATGACCCCTATCACATGGATTCTTTCTTTTCAACCAACAACATCAAGTACCAATAAAAGGCCCTTCACCAAAATGAAGGCCAAAATAACAAGCTAAGATTAACTGGAGTTACTAATTTCATTTTTTAGCTGGTAAATGAGAGTCAGGTGTGCAGGTGGCAGTGGCAGAAACCGTCCAAAAGATGGCGATGAAGATCCAGATGATGCCAGTCCAAGCCATAGTAGCCCAAGCACATCCATAAGCAGATAGTGCTAATTATGTCTTGACCTCAATACTCATCTGGTGTCCACCAATCTGTGGATGAGAATAGAATCAGTATAGGAAAACAGAAGATTTCTGTGATGGAAGGCACACATCATTGGGCGACCCAGTGTTCCAACAGTTGTTACCATTCTGTCCATGCCTCCATTTCCTCAAGCACCAAACTCTCACCAAGCACAATAATTTGCATGTGTGCTCCAAACTTGTGTCTAAGCGCATGGACAAGGGGTATTTAGGTCTCCTCCGTCCTGGCAGATCTTTCTGGACCCTCAGTGTGTTTTCCCAGTTTTGCCCAACAATTATTTTGCCTGACTTTCTGGACTTTGGTTATGACTCCCTGACCTTGACGTGTCCACCGATACAGTTCCTGTCCGCCATGTTTTCAGGCTCCCTTATACCCCGCTGTGCGGTAGCTTCCTTTTTCTGTTTGCCCCTGGTGGGAAGAGCCTGGTGGTCACAACCGGGGATCAGCATGCAGCAAAACAGTCCAGTGGCCACTAGGGTTACCGGCCCATCACCATTACTGATGAAGACCGGCTATGTAGACTCCATGGCCCAGTCACCTAGCAGAAGCTGAAGCCTGAACTCTTGGTTCTGACTTCAGTGCATTGACCCCACTTAAGCCACTGACCCCCAGTTGGCGTAAAGATAAGGAATTATTTTACCTCAACTTTCCATTACTTCTTTTTGGGTGTAAACCATGACCCCCTAAACCCCCAATCCTGAGGTCACATTTAGACCACTTGGCCATTACCAAGCAATGCCGTGTACAGCTTCGACATTCCATGCAGCATCGTCAGAGTTAAACTCTTCACAAGCCGAATTCGGCATCCTCAGCCCGAAGCAGAAAGGGAGAGGAAGCAGGCACTTAATTTAACGCGGCATGTAAATAGCTTACGTTTAGGTAGAGATGCCTCTAGGACATTGTCAATGCCTCTCGATGGGATGGCGTAACAGCCAGACTCGCCTTCTGCATTGTGCGTGCGCTCAGCTTACTCTGCAGAACGGTGGCGGAACGGCGGCAAATGGTCCTCGAACAATCGCTTCCAGTGTCCCTTACGCACTGCGAACTGATGGAGAGGGCAATGGGCCTGAAAAACCAATACAGGCAGCGGCGTCTCTCGGAATATGTGTAATATTATGCCGAGATGGCGCTTATTTTCCCAACGGCATCGGGGTCCTTAACCCCTGGCTTACCTGCCGTGAGAACATTTTTTGGATCTGGTGATCTCAAATTGACCATTTTTCTCCATTGTTGACCCTTGCCATATTGATAGTTCCTACCCTTGGCAATAATTCTGGCAACAAATGCTGATTGTTTCAATTTCAACCTTCTCATACGCCGGCTTGCGGCAACCTTTTTGAAAAATGACCGAAGAAAAAAGAAGCCTCGGAACGTCTTGAAGGACGGCCCCACAGGAGAGGCGCAAATGTTATTACTGCACTGGATGACCTTCTTGTCTCCTTTACCGGGAGCCGTCTCCCTCTTCCCCGGCTTTTAATTTCTCTGGTGGACGCCGTGTGATTACCGTCCAGCTGAGATCTGTGAGAAGCGAAGGTCGCCGGACTCTCAGGGAGCTCGGAGGAGATTACATGAGGCTGTAGATGAATGTTTTATCTGGAAGAACGCCGTGATCTTGCTGGATTGTGCTTAGAAAGAGTCGCTGGCATTTTGCAGCTTTTGTAGGAAATGACCCTTGGAAAAAATATGGCACAGGGTTCCCACCATCGGTGTGCAGCGATCCTGGGTCTATACACCTGCTGTGCCCATTTTGGGGTACTTCCGCCAACCCTACACCGAGTTACAAGATCTGTAGATCTTCTGTGGTGGCCATTATGAAGGGCTCCTACCATCTCTGTGCTAAATTCTTAGCACTGTCCACTTGCTGTGCCCGTTATGGGGGACCTCCATCAACCCTGTCCAGATATCCAAGGTCTGTACCCCTGCTGTGCCCATTATGAATGGTTCCTATTATCCTTGCACCAAGTTCCAAGGTTCACAGACCTTCTGTGCCCATTATGGTGGATTTCCTCTAACCCTACACTAAGTTTCAAGGTCTGTAGACCTTCTGCGCCCATTATGAAAGGTACCTAACATCTCTGTGCCAAGTTTCCAGAAATGTACACCTGCTGTGCCCATTATGAATGGTTCCAATTATCCTTGCACCGAGTTCCAAGCGTCACAGACCTTCTGTGAACCATTTTGGGGGACTTCCACCAACCCTGCACCAAGTTCCAAGCTTCACAGACCTCCTGTGCCCATTATGAGGGACTTCCACCAACCCTGCACCGGGATCCAAGATCTGTGGACCTTCTGTGCCCATTACAAGGGGTACCCACCATCCTTGTGCTGAGTTCCCAGGGCTGTAAACCTGCTGTGCCCATTATGATCCTATTCGGTAATCCCGACACCCCTCCAGTGTGTAAAGCTTTGCGTCACTCATACGTCCCTTTACTAGCCGTTCTGCAAAACCGGTGCCAATGCCCTGCCCACTTCCTGAAAACTTTGGTGCCCATTGTGAATAGTTCCCATCATCCTTGTGTTGAGTTGTCTAAAAAAATGATGGTGTGCGCTTTAAACAAATTCACTACTCTTACAATTTTGGAAGGAGTGACTCCCCTCTCGACTCCCTAAAATTTGTGTAGTGCCTGTACACGGAAGTAAAATTCATCTTACGGCAACGCTCGGCGATTACGGGCCGCAGGCTACCATTCTGAATTGTGTGTCACCTGACGACCTTGTGCTGATCACTATCCTCCGGAATCCTAATTCCGGGCTTTCTGTCCCCCGCGGGGCCACGCTGAGCAAAAGCTAATCACACGTCGAGCTCTTGCTCGTAGAATCGGCGCTCAGCCGTGTCACCGAGAGGTGACCCCTGGGCTGGAACATGACAATGGCTCTTCTGAGTTTATAATTCTGAAGACATAGCAGAAATCTATAATAAATACAGCGTGGGATGATGGTGTATCCGGGGGGGATTCTCCGCCACCGCCGGTTGGATGCTACGTGACAGCTGCCTGCCGGTCTGGAGTTTCTTTTCTTAATGTTCCATCGTACATGAAGAGGCCCCCTGGCTCCCCGCAGCATAACAAATTCATGGTGGTGAAGATTTTTTTACCTCAAAAATGAAATAATGTCTGCAAAATGAATGTTACTTAAAGGGCAACTCTATAAATACGGCACTGAAAGGGATTTCTCTTGCTGAAAGCAAACTATATGCCAGGGTAAATCCCCGTCTACCCTTCCCCAGTGTGTAGCTATGCATCACACATAATTATATACTTGTCATTCTGCAGATTGCCCCGCCCACTAGGAGCCAGTGTAAGCTCCTCCCTTCCTATAAGTACAGCCCTCTTTTGGGAGCACAGAGTTTGAAGCACAATTTCAGGCATTCCCTGCAATAGGATGGGTTTTGGTGAAGAGTTTAAGGAGTTCTTAGGTTAAAGTGATGGAGGTAGTCCCTCATAATGGGCATTGAAAACACAGCTGGCCCTGTATAAGGTGAGGCAGGGGTTTTTCTTTCTTTTGGGTAATTTAATCTCCTGCTGGGGAAATGCTGAAGGTAAATACTGCCCTCTCCTGGCTGCAAGTGGCAATACTGCAATAACCCAAGGGTGATGTGAGAGACCTCCGTACCCGAAGCAGGTTAGAAAAGCCACAGACGGTGCACATTTACCTGCAGACGCCATACAACCATATTTCCATCTGGACGCATTTGTATTCTCCGTACGGCGCATTGAAAAACAATGACTGACCCCGGGGGCGGCGTTAAATTTAAAGAGCATCACATATTTATAGAGAGGCCATAGGGGTTGCCGGTCCGGAGGAGGCGAAGGGTCCGCTATCGGTCTGATATGCAAATGAAATCTCCAGGGCCGCGTTCCTGGAGCGTTAGGGGGCAAAGCGTTGGATGTGGCAGATTTTTTTTTGTAAGGAAGAAAAAAAAAAAATAGAGAGGGAGAAAGTAATTAAAATTTGCAGTAATTATGGCGGCGCGGCCCCGGTGAGTGATTAGCGGGATTTACAAAGGGCAGATCAGAGCGGATTTGGAGCAGCAGCGGATGGGTGGGGGGGGAGATGACCCAACGCCAGCCAAGCTGATGAGGCCTAATAAGTGGGGCCAAGGCTCAGCGGGCAAACTAATTACCCAATCACAGAGGAGACGAGCTTCTCGCCGCGCGGCCGGGATGACGGAGAATTGCTCGGCGATGGCAGCTGACGGGCTAATAGGATCAGATCCCCGAGGGCAGCCGACAAAAGGGAACGCGTGCCCTGGTCACTGGGCATCCTGGTGTGCCATGGCGGCTCAGTCCCAGCACCTTAACTCTGTCATATACAATCTTCCTTAAAGGGATGCCCTGGCAATCGCTTACAGCGCTGGGCATTGCCTGACCAATATCAATCAATATTGTTAATCAACTATTTTCCTATTTTTAGAAATGCCCAGATTGGCATGGCTGGCCTCTCTGCCCCTTGCCTGGCTGTTATGGCCACCCTGCTATATCAGCAGCTGACCTGGAACAAGCAGGCAGCGAGTGAAGTCATTCTTGTGCCAGGATGCCACCTGGGCGGAAGGTGTCACCCTCATCCTCGGGATCATTCCATTGATTGGGTGGCCTCAGAGACCTACATACCTGTGATCTACATATGGGTTGGGAATCAGCTGCTGATGGTAGGCCCATCCCTGTGGCAAGGGGTAGACAAGAGAGAAAACTGACTTGGGCACCAGCAGGAGGGGGCCCCAGGAGGGCAGTACTGGCAACCTATGCAGCTAATGTAGTTCACAGCTCATTGGTTGGGGGGCGCACTTTGATTTTTTGCCTTGAGGGCTAATGCCCCTCTTCCGGCATTAGTGACCCGGCCAAATCTGCCCCTTCCCTTCTTTCCCTCCATATTTATGTTTGGCCCCTGGGGGCCCTGTCTTGATTAAGAGGCTTGATGAGGCAACCAGTAGCATAATCAAGAAGATTTTAGTTCCAGATGCCAACCGGTGTAATAGCGGCGGAGTTCTACTTCTAACTCCCAGTTTGCCCCGTGGCGAAGGGGTTAACCATTCCCAGGCCAGGAATGGACTCATCAATATGCAGATCTATCCCTGCGGCCCATCTGCTCCCTCCTCTTCCCCATTTGACATGCCCTGGTGACCGGCATGCTCCATGACACACACATTATCACCGCATTACCTGCTGGGGAGAAGCGGCCTATCAATCACAGCGCACAGATGCCACGTCGCCCCCTCCTGGGACCGAGAGTAATGACCTCCGTGACTCCGATTAAACTCATCCGCCGACACGCTCGTAATATCCTGATGTGATTAAAAATTGATACCACTGACCGGGGCAACAGGTGTGTTTTGGGGTTAGAAGGAGGCCATCGAGTGCCCCAGGGTCAATGCTACTTCCAAGGGGGCTCTGGTGCGATGTCAAAAAATAATCCGAAATATGGGGACACTCATGGATCATTGGTGACAATTGGTGGATTTCTGGGATCAGTTCGCAACCCGGCCCTGTCTGCATGGAGTTTGTATAAAGGCCAACCACTTGCTGGTACAAAAAGCACCCCCACCCAACGATCCACCATTGCCAATATGAAGTCTTACAGTCACAAATGCTGAGCCCCAATGGCTGTCAACTTTCCTACAGGTTGATCTCAAGCCAATTCTTTTTTTTTTTGTACGAAGTCAAGTTTTCAATCTGTGTCCCCATTAGAAATCTCACGCTGACTTCCTGTCTTGGTGACACGACAGGAAGTAGTTAAAAGTCATCAAAGTAAGCGGATTTTTAACAAGTGTCCTGTTTTTCTGGTAAAATATATAAAATAAACATTTCATCATTCCTCTACAGAAATCAGCGTTCAGAATAAACGACATCCAGCGTCTTATGCTAATGAGCGTAATTTGATGGCGAATGCTGAAGACGGCGTTGTGACCTTGCAGTGCCTCCCTATAGAGATGGGATAATCGCTTTGTTCCAGCTGTCGGTTTGGTTGCGGCGCCCCCTCCCTGACATCTCTATAGCTGCCTGAAAAAAACGTGATGATGGAAATGCCAGGACTCAATGTGCGCGACATGTGACTGAACTGTATAAGGAGTAGCAGAAGACTGATGTGCTCATCTTTCTGCTGCTTGGTTCATTGTGCTGCTTCTCCATCCCACAATCTGGGCTCGGCTGTAGGTCCAGTCGCCAGTCTGTAGAGAAGATCATTCCTAGTCCCTACAAGCTGCATGCAAAATGGCATCCCCAGCGGCGTCCCCATGTTTACTGGGCTAAATCCCTATCACGTGGCATTTCCACATCGCATCCAATGATGAAATTAGAGGAATCAACGGCAGCCGCATAAATGGGATCAATATTGAAAATTAAACTATTTTCGTTATTTGGATTTTCCACCTCTAGCGGGCACTGTGGGCCAGTTAGCACAGCTGACATATCTGCTGAACAGCTGCTGTAATGATGTCAAGTGACCAGTAGATGGCGCTCTATTCATTAATCAGTGAGCTGAGTGATGGTGGTATTGCTCTGTGACGCTTCTACAGCTTTCAGTGGGTCTCCATTGCCTGTCTCAGGGCCCATTTATAAAGTTTAGTAAGGATTAGTGAGGGTATGCTGTTGCCATGGTTGTCTTGGGGTCTGTGCCGACAGGAAATCTCCTTCCCCATTCACATGACAGGAGCTGTGCACGACCCCTTTGGGATATAGCGATCAAAGCCCTGAATTTCCCAAAACCCTTATTCGAGGTCTCAATATGGAATAAGTGTCAGAAACTCACATTTTTATTGCTGTGTCCCCATTAACATATTTCTACATACTTCCTGTCCTGGTGACACCCCAACAGGAAGTGATGGTAAATCTCAGCGAGGACACAGATCTATCAGCGAGGAGCAGATTTATTTTCCTTATCTGACTGAGTACAAACAATTTCTGGCAGCCATTCATCTTCAGTCGGCTTGTATTTATATATTAATGTAATGCGGCCCTGGAGAGGTTTCAGAGGAGGGCCGGCGCTGGATAGGCGGTTTGGTTACCCTTTAATGTGACCGTCTGATCGATATTGCCGCCCTGCCAGGGTTCATCATGCATGTATTAGTCTCTGAATGCAAGTTTTGCTCTCTTCTGATCTTCATCGATTGCAAATGCCCCTTTCTGACCCAGAGGCCCTCTTGACCCTGTAATACGATTGGCCAGATAAGCCAACCGTGGCCGACGGATTTAGTGCATTGATCGCGACGAGTCAGCTGACCATCAGGATTACATTCGCCTTGTGAAATCTAAACCTGACCAGGAGGTGGCGGAGTAAAGGTCAATTCCTTCCCACGCTCCTTTAATACCCCCTCCTGCCCCACCAGGTTCTCAACGCGTTTTACCAGCTGTGAGGAAACAAGGGCGGAGGCGAATCAAGCCGCCATATTTCCTGCTGCCGGTACACATTAGGTCATGTGGGCATCTGGAAAACTCTGCAAAGTGACCAAGCTCACTCCTCCATGGCGGGGTTTAAATGGGCGGGGCAAGCTTGGCTTAAGCTCTTCACCTTCACCAGGAACCAATTTGATAGAATGGCCAGGGAGGGTGTAGAGAGCTGGGTGTACTAGGAGGGCCCCCTCGCTTCATGCTCATCCAAAGCCCCTTTTATCATTTTGATATATTAAACCTATTAGATTTGATGCTGATTTATGATGCAGACACTTCTGCCAGGGCCGGTCCTCCAAAGCTTAGTCAAGGACACACCCCCAATTGCTGATTGGTCATTGTAAGAGCCAAAGGAACCTATTAGGTTATCCTTCTATTAAGCCACGCCTATAATCTTAGCTGTTGTCATCTATATTGCCCTTAGAGGGCGCTGTAGCACTCCTACCTGCTCTCATAGAAGCACCACCCACTTTTTGTTTCTAATTAAAAACAGAGAAAGCACCCCCTACAGGTCAGGACGTGTCCAGCCACAATCACAAGTATTAAATATTCTACCAGGTAATTTTTTACCTCCTTGTATATGTTGTTCCTAATTTATTTCATGAATTGTTTATTCTTACCTGACCTAATCCCATGTTTACCTTGTATTTACCCCAAAAAGTTTTTTTGAAAAAAAAAGAAGTATAAAATATTCTGACTTTTACATGTGCAGTTTAGGAGGATCGAGGAGGTAATCAGGGGCGGGGCTGTGACACCCCTTTATTCTTTAATAGAGAAAGCGGTGTCACCCTTTCCCACCACCTGCCATCTAACGATCCTTAAACGTTCTCCGCCATACAGAATGAATCGGCCCGTTCTCCTCCCCGGAGTCCACTTTGCCTCCATCACTTTTTCTTCTGCTGAACTTCAAGAAAATGGATGTAATAGTCAGTGAGTGACAAGCTCGCCATTTCGGACAGATTGGTGGCCCCACGGGGACCTTGTGGTTGTAGGAAGAAGCGCTGGCATGGCATGTCAGCCTGCAAAGCAAAGCCTGAGGCCCGAGACTGACAGACAGCCCCAATACACAGGGCCCCAGGCGTGCCCTATCACAGCTGAATTACTGCGTGACGCCTTCTCTTCCAGACTCCGTCCCCCGAGGGGCCCGGCCAACGCAGCACTTCCTGCTCACAGACAAAACAGATAAAAAGATGAAGCTGGGAGTCACTTGAAGGCTGAATGTACCTAATGCAGTGGTGGCACAGGGACGGAGGGTTGTCACCCTATAACAGGAAGCGCCTGAACAGAGAATTTCATGGCAGGATCACCAGGGTTTATTTCAATGACAGCTGCAATTATAAACACCTGAAAATGACAGCTTCTATATTTTAGCGATGACGTTCATATTTGCATTCTTCATTTGTTCCAGCAGGTGGAGCTGTTTTCTTTGACAAAAGGGTCAATGATTACTAAACTCAGTAGCTAAAGCTGAAAAAACTAACTCCTCCTATATCAGATGGTTTCAGTCTTAGATTAAATTAAACTACAAAGTAACTTTAAATCAGGCCTGCTCAGCTCCAGTCCCTAGGGCCACAAATGGACAGATTTTAGAAGCTAAGGGACCCTGATTTAGAGATTTTTATTTACCCACCTATGGTAAATATATGAGCCACATTGGCAGTGCATTGTTTTCAATGAGTCACCTGACACACATAAGCAGGTGCCGTAAAGCACAACCCTGCAAAGAAGGAAGCAGAACCTGAGCCTGTAATATGCAATGCCCCCCCCTATATAAATGATACAATGTACATATATTCTAAACACATTTCTTGTTGTCACTTCCCCGCCCCCGATTGTCTCCACAGAATTTCTTCTGGCTTGCATTCGGCGCTGTGGCCTGGCAGGATTTCACCTTTTTTTTTATCTGTAACACCTGCTATAGAATGTTGACCTTCTGCGCCCCCTAGTAACGTCACGCCGTTATTTATATGGAGCGGGCGATCTCACAGCTTGTTCCCAGCACTCGAAGAGAATCACTAATGACAAATACAATTACACCGCAGTCACCGGTCAGCACAATGGCTCCAGCGGGGAGCCTGACAGCAGCGTCGCATTATTACGTCCATCAATTACACCACCAGGCCGAGGGCTCCGGGTGACAGATTTGTACACAGAGGGGCCATGGCGGGACAGATCAGCATTTCAGGCCACGTTCAGATCGCTTTTACCAAACAACGTCATGCATGGAATCGTCATACAAGTCAATCAACCCCAGCAAATATCTGCAGGACGCCAAAGGTATTACTACGCATCGCAATAAATGCACGCTGGATCCCGTAATATCAGTTTTGCACAAATGGTAAGAATTTGAATAATGCCTTATAGGATGAACATGAGCAAATGTATGCATGCTCCAAATATTGAATCATGTGATTTCAAAAACGACCAATGGAAATTTTCCAGGTCGAGCGTCTTTCGATTTTACAATTGATATCGATCCCTTCAGAATCAATTATTGGTCGATGATATAAAATGATCAGATTGGACAGCCCCTTCGATCAGGCCAGCCATAGTCCTCTTCTTATTGCGCATGCGTACCATGACCACATTCCTTTGGGTGGACAGTACTTTATTGGACCGCTAGAGGGCGCCATGAACACACCTCATCCATAGGAATAAATAGGGGGAAAGAAGAGCACCTGGCACTTAATAGGAGGAGCTTATGGGGAACTGGGAGGGGCCTAATACACATGGGCAGATTTAAACTGCCAATGCAATAAAACAATTGGACCATAAAGCAATCTAAAGGGATTTCAGCAGGCGATCCCATTTTTGGGTTCTGAATGGTTGTGGATAGACAGGTCAATAATCGGGGAAATAATTGGAATCCGGTCATAATCGAATGATTTAATCTGGGGAAAATAAATGGAAGAGCTGATTGTTGTACAGTTGTGTGCAGAATTTTTGTATTCTGATTGATCAATCACCGATCGTAATTGTGATTGGTTGGTCTAGAGCAACATTGGCATCAATTTTTTTTCTGTGTTCGCTTTAAACAATCTCTTCCATTCAATGTCAGCACCTCCTGCCGACCCGGCTTGTTACCCCCTCTCTCCTTTCACCCCAACTCTCCTCACCCCCCCCCTTTCCTCCAAACAAGTTATCATGGCAGTGCCCGTCACTTTGTCAGCTTTAATTGGATGGGATCCGCGGTGGGCGAGAGCAGCTGCCAGAAACTGACAGATTCATCCTTTTCCAGCTCGGGCAAAAAAAGCTGCAAGGTGACCCCTCGCTGCGCATCCAAAGGCTCAGGAGGAGAGAATCACATGCGCTCATTGATTGTGATCCCCCGCCGCTCCATCCGCCCGTGTGTTCTCTGGTCCTTAATGGGCCCTAACAAGCCCTCAGTTGGCGCCGTGGACCGGGAACTGGCAGGTAGAACGTACAATCTCATTAGAGCTGCCGACGTCACATGACTGATTAGCGTTCACCGATTTATTGTCGCTCATTTCCCCTATGATCCATCGCTACCGCTAATCAGGCCCTGACCCCTCCATTTAATATTAAATCACAGATTGGCCCATCAGTGACCCATAAAATCAATAAATCTGAGGCTCGTTTCAAAAATTCTGGTGCTGGCCATTTTTTTTTGTACCATTCTAGGTCAGATTCACCCAATTGGGACATTGCCTGCTCTTCAGTGGGTAATATCAGCTTTGGGGAACCCCGTGGGCATTTGCAGGTTTTGTTATCCTGTTTTTGCCCAAGACAGTTTTTTAAAATAAATATTTCCCATTGGAGACTGCTGACCAATCACAATAAGCTATACTTTCCCTGTTGGCCATTGGTAGAAAATTTGACTTCTTCAGGAAGAGTCAATTTTCTCACATAGCCCCCCCCCCTTTCATGTCATGACCCTCATTTCTTATGGGACGATTTTTTGCTGTCTGTGCTAGTCCAGCTCCTCTGCCCCTCCCCCTCACCTGCCCACATATGGAGCTGGAGATCTTATTTAAAGGGCCAGCAACCTCAATGAATAGTTGCCGCGTTTACCCCGAATGTTTCTCAGCTATGGTCATGTGACCTAATGCACCATGCCCTAGGAGCAGGCTGGGGGTAAGTGATAGTGAAAGAAGACGAAGGTAATCTACTTTTAATTCTGTGCTCCTTTTTTCATGGGTTGGGACCCCAAAACCTGGTGAGGAAATGCTGGAGGTAAGGCTATTGGTATAGGAAGGAAAGATAAGAAGTTGGGCCCCCCACATGATCCTAGGGCCCCTTTCCTTGTGGCCATAGAGGCTCCTTGCCCAGTGCTGCACCTGACCTGCATGTGACCTGTCTCATAGACCTGTACGGCAATGCAAAATCTATACGGTGGGAACAAATGCCCCCTGACACCAGGCGTAAAATGATAAAAATAGCAGGGGCCAGGTACATTACCCAATGGCCATGCGTTAACAAGTGGAAAGTCATCTTTGGTGTTAACAAGCCTTCTCAATAAGCCAGGCCCATTGTGAGTCCCTCCGACCACTCCCACGGCGCTCCCGTACACCTGTGTGTTTTCACTCCAATGTTTTTGTGTGAAAATAGCCTATGGACGTCACTGTCGGGGTCACAAGGCGGCCCGGGGCACCCCGCAGGTGGCGGGCTCCTCACACACCTCACTTCCCCCAGCTGTACACATCTGAGTCAAATCCGAGGTTTTAGAGAAAGACGCTGACTGGGCCCATCGCCGGCCCACCGGGCCTTTGTGTGGAATAAAAACAGGAAGCAGATGGAGGCGCTGAGAGTCAGAGCGTTCTTTATTACCTGTCAGCCGGGTCAGAGGGAACAGGAAAACGTCAGGGAAAAAATGTCTGCCAAGGCCGAGGATCGGGTCGGGATCATCGCTGGCCATGTGGACCAGAAAGGAGATGGGGCCCCGTAAATCATTCTGTGCGTGGTGCAGACACAAATGTTTTTGTTCAAATGCTGCAGATTCAAATACTGACACCGGGGAGAGGGGGGCCAAATACTGACACTGGGGGAGCGAGGGTCCAAATACTGACACTGGGGGTCCAAATACTGACACCGGGGAGAGGGGGTCCCAATACTGACACCAGGGGGAGCAGGGGCCAAATACTGACACCGGGTGGAACGGGGGTCCAAATACTGACACCAGGGGGAGGGGGGGTCTTCATTTCTTTAAATTATAACCCCATTTTGTGCTATGTTCAGCCCACATGGCACCGTTACACCCCCCCCATGTACATCACATGCAGCTCTCAGGCAGGTGGTGAGCAGGGATCCGATATATGGAGTCTGGGGAATTGTGCCATGGCAGTAACCTTTATTATACAGTCTGTGCTACACACACATTGGCAGCTCCCCACAGATCTGACTTTTTTCCTGGAAGTTAGGATTCGGCGCCCTTTACAACATCGCAATGCCCTGGCATTTTATCCGGCTGAACAGAAACTTTACCATGGAGAGTTTCTGCAATGTTAGAGGAAAATGTTCTGCAAGCAAAACGTAATAAATATATATCTAGCCATCTGTATTGCCTGCCCTGCTTCTCTTTTATTCCTTAGTTCCTTCCTCCATCTTCTTCTTCACCTTCTCTGTACAAATATTCTTCCTTCTCATATTTATCTCTTTAGTTTCTGTTCCCCTTCTTCCCTTCATCTGTCATTTGTATATTATTTCTGGACTCACCTTGTCTTCCTCCCTTTCATTCCCTTTCCTTTCCTTCTCTTACTTTTCTTTCATTCTCTGTCTCCTCTGTATTTCTTCTCTGTAGTTTCTTTTCCTTCCTTCTCTTCCTCTCTGTCCTTGTTTAACATTCACCCTGCCACCCCCAATCCCTTTCCCTTTCTATATTCTCCATTATATTCTTCTATCCTAGGGGTCTATCAATAAAGGTATTCATTTAAGATTCACCCAACATTTACTCAAAATTTCACAATCAATTTAGCCAGCAGAATATATAATTCATGAGACGATTCACGTGTTTTCTAATTGAATCCAACATGAAAATGTGTACAGTTTAGGTGAATGTTGGTTACATTTTGGATGAAAACATTTTAAAATATTTCTGCCATTATCTTGCACCATTCTCCCTCCTCCATCTCTCTGGATTTATCTTTTCCTTTTCTCTGTCTATCTCTTACTCATCCCTCCATTGATCTCTTTTTTTGCTCTTTCTCTGTGTACCTTTCTTTCTTCTATTTCTCCCTCAATCAATCTCTCCTAATTTCCTTGTTTGCCTTGTTCTCCTTTCCTTCTTTATCTTCCTCCATCATCCCCCCCTTTCTCTCTCTCCCCATCTCTATCCCTCAGCCTTTCCCTCCTTTACTCTCTCCCTCCCTAGGCCTGATACAAGATAAACTATCATGGGAGAACCTGGGTGATCCAGCAAACCTGGAATTAATTTTATATAAATCATCTGCTAAAACTTTTCTATAACTCTGCTGAATCACCCAGGTTCCTCCGTGATAGTTTATCTCTTCTCCAGTCTTGGACAGTTTTATTAACTCAGCTCCTCTTTGTCTCGCCCTTTATTTCCCATTATCTTTATCCGTCAGCTTCCCCTATTATCTCTCTCATTCTCTCTCATTCTCTCTATTCTCCCTTTTATTTTCTATTTCCCCTCCACTCCTTATTTCTATTTTCCCCCACACCTTTCATTTATTCTCTCTCGTTTTCCTCCATCTTCTTCTTCCACTTCTTTCCTTCTCTCTCTCCCCCCTCTCGGCCATCCTCAGATCTCAGCTTTGTGCTAATAGAGAAGGATGTATTGTGGCAGCTGAGTCTCCGTCAGCTGTTGTGGCCCTTTGCCCCGCATTCGTGTGCCATTGGCAGGTGAGGAAATTCTATAGCCAATCCTCTGATCTGTGCGCCAACCTGGGATTTGTCCATCCAACAAGGGCCGATTAGGTTAGAATGAATACAAGGATAGACGGTGAACCCCAGATTGCGTGACCCCATTTCGTAAGCTGCAGTTACATCTCTGCCCCCTGACACCTGCCTGAATTCTGACTTCCATATCCCACTATACTGAAGGGGTAACTATCATAGTTTGCGGGTGACACACCAAAATCAGACACCCCTTTGATGAATCTTCCATCCCTTGATTCCCTACAAATGGAGTTCCTTTCCATATTGAGCTCCCTTGTCCTCCCCCCACCCTAAAACAAAAATGACCTCCCCCAGCATTGAGCCCTCTGCTTCCATGTAGTCACCCATTGTCACCCCCTTCCATGTTGCAGGAGTCACCATGGTGTAGGGGAATAAAAAGGAACTTCTACACCAGGCCCCCACTGGAAAAAGCTTGACTATAATTTATCCAGTATGGGAAAAGTTCTGATGGGGGTTCTGCGTGGGTAGTTCCCCTATCTGGTGCAATGTAGGGATCAGATTATGGCCCCTGTTGACTGAGAAGGGCCCGGGGCCCTTGTACAGTGGCACACTTTGCACTTCCCTATGACCGGCCCTGTTGCTTTTGCAACCTATAAGATTCCCCATCATCACCCTTTAACAGTGCGGTAAGCCTTTGTGGCAATTATCTCCCCCCATAAAGTCCAAAACTAACCGAATGGCGGCATTACATTTCTTGCGTTCCTTTGAGGAATGGCGGAAATAACGGGCGATGGCGAGGGAGCGAGGAGAATTTCTGATAGAAGCTCTGCCTTTATGTCAGAGTATAATTAGTGCTTCGCTAATGATCCCCAGAGCACTCCCCTCCCTCACCAATTAATAATTTATCAATTAATAAAGCCACATAATCGATTAGTATTGCCGCAGTAAATGAAAATGATATTAGATGAATACATTATATCATGAATTATTCACGCTGAAAAATTCAGCCGAAGGAAGAAGAATGAGAGGGGGGAGGGGGAGTGAAGAAACTTTACTTCGTTCAGAGACGAATTACACATATATAGGAGCAAGAGAAATGGAGAGGAAAGTAAAAAGTGGCAGTGTACGGGAGATCACATGACTGTTACACATGGCAGTGGATGGCAGATCACATGTCCGTTACTAGTGGCAGGGAATGGGAGATCACATGACCGTTACTAGTGGCAGGGAATGGGAGATCACATGATCGTTACACATAGCAGTGGATGGGCGATCACATGACTGTTACACATGGCAGTGGATGGGAGATCACATGACTGTTACACATGGCAGTGCATGAGAGATCACATGACTTTACACATGGCAGTAGATGGGAGATCACATGACTGTTACACATGGCAGTGGAGGGGAGATCCCAACTGTTACACATGGCAGTGGATGGGAGATCACATGACTGTTCAACATGACAGTGGATGAGAGATCACATGACAGTTACACATGGCAGTGGATGAGAGATCACATGATTGTTACACATGGCAGTGGATGAGAGATCACATGATTGTTACACATGGCAGTGGATGGGAGATCACATGACTGTTACAAATAGCAGTAGATGGGAGATCACATGACTGTTGCAAGTGGCAGCGGATGAGAGATCACATCAAATTTGCGACTAAAGTCTAGATCAGTCCTGTCCTAGGGCGGCTACACCCAATCACAATAGTGTATAATCGGGAAACCTTGCCACCCTAGGACAGGAAATGTGTTACGACTAGAGAATACCCCCATCTCTGTAACACAGAGGGTGGCCTGTAGTCCTTACTTATTAGAAAGCACAGGAAGTCACCAGCTCTTTGAATTTCTTATAACACATGTTGGCAGTATTTGTGCCATAGGGGGCGCTGTTCTAAAATTTCACAATGCGCCCCCTAAAATGCCAAGCAGGTCTCATTGCTCGGCTCCTAGGAAGTATATTGAGATCCATCACACCAGTTTTATGCTGTCTGGCTTATGATCGCACATTCATCGAGGATTCATGATAACGTTTTGAAATGGGCACAGCTGGGGGTGCAGGGGAGGTTGGCGCTGTAAATACCAATTTTTGTTCCTCAAAAGGACAAAGCAAGTGGAAGAATGCTGATGAGGGGAATGTACCTGTGTCTGTACCCGGGCAGCTGACCCACATTGTGTGCCGCTGTTGTCATGCCATCGTTGGCTTCAAAGCAGCCCTGCTAATTACCCGGCTTACAGCAGCTGTCTGGATCATGTGCCGCAATGCTGCCACATGGAACATCAAGGCCTTCCTACAACACAAGAGGACACTTGTTGGCGTCGCAGGCAGAGCTGACCTCCTCTAGGGGCCCGAGGTGGCCTTTGAAATGCTGCTTGGAAAGGCAGCGGAAAATCTATATGATGGAATCAGCATGAGGACGGGTTTCCAGAGATGGCATAAACCAGACTGTCTATGTTACCATCCCCATATGGAGAGACAGAAGCTCAATATTGGTTTGCCATTGCTGGCTGAATAATGGCTGGTTGTACTGCCAGGGTCACTGAGTTCCTAAGTGTAGCCTACTGTGCCCAACATGGGGGGCTGCCAAACCAGTGCAGAGTTCCCAATTCTGTACACCTGCTGTGCCCACTATGGAGGCCTCCCACTATCCTTGTGCGGAGTTCCCAGTTCTGTACACCCACTTTGCCCATTATAGAAGGCTCCCACTATCCTTGTGCAGAGTTCCCAGGTCTGTATACCCACTGTGCCCATTAGAGAGGACTCTCAGTATCCTTTTGCAGAGTTCCCAGTTCTGTATACATGCTGTGCCCACTATGGAGGGCTTCCACCATCCTAGTGCTGAGGTCCCAGTTATGTACCCCTGCTGTGCCCATTGTAAGGTGCTGCCACTATCCCTGTGCTAAATTCCCAGTTGTGTATACCTGCTGTGCCCACTATGGAGGGGTAATGCCATCCTTGTGTTGGGTTCCTGGGTCTGTACTCAGGCTGTGCCCATTATGAGGTACTCCAAAATGTGCAAAATTATTCTTAGGCTTTATATACTCATTGGGCACAACCTAACCCCTACCATTAACCAAAATAACCCCCAAATTTAACCTGTCATGGTTGGCATTCTTACTACCCAAGCTGATCAAATTCAGAAAAAGATGTGGTGAGCATGGCAAGGGAGGGCCCAGGACAGTGGGATAAACCAATGTGGAACAAAAGCCGTAAACTGGCTTCCTGGTTGGCTTTTGTTTCTATCATAAAATGAGGTCAGTGGGCACAAAGCGTGGTGACTACAGAGGTGGCATCATCCTGAAGAAAAGCGCCAGGCCCAAACAATCTGTCACGTCTCCGTGCTGCTTCCATGCTCAGTTTGTTTATACGGCGTTGGATTGAACTGTTCCCCCGTCCCGTTGATGGATGTCTCCTCTCGGCTCCGCGCAGATGTTCTTCAAGCGTTTCCCCTCACCCATAAAATGAGAGCGCTCTTGTTTACGGGAAACAAACTCATTTTCACGCTTTCTTGATGTCATTAAGCTTGTGGGCAGAGAGGGAGAGAGAGAGAGGCAGAGCGCGTAAGAAGGGACAAGTGCTAATTACTGCGGTACATCTGTACTGCATTCATAAATAAACACGCCGATCGATGAGCAGGGCGATCTGCTCGGAGACACGGCTGACGGTGAAGACATGGTTGTAAGACGGCGATATGGAGAACACAAATACGCTTTCAGGGTAACCGGCTTGGCGTCATTGTTGGTGCAGCACATGCCTCAGCCAAACAAGCATGACACGTGATCCATGTTCTGGTTTAGGTTCAATTTAGTCTCCTCACTGATATAATTTTTGTGCTTTCCAATAAAGCCCTAACATGGCCCTAGTGCTGCCCCTTGCTCTTCCAGTCTAAGTACCACGATGGGGGCAATGACAGAAAACTAATACCAACTGTGATGGATAATGCTGGCCAATGCTGAGTCCCAGTGCAGAACCTGCTTGGAGCCCCACTGCCGAACTGGTTTGAATCGCTGTTGGCAGAGAAGAGTCCAGGTCCCTGTGCATAACTCCCTTGGAGAAGAATCCAGGGCCCTGTGCAGAACTTGCTTGGAGCCCCACTGCCGAACTAGCTTGGGCCCCATGTTGGCTGAGGAAAGTCCAGGGCCCTGTGCAGAACTTGCTTGAAGCCCCACTGCTGAACTGGCCTGGGCCTCTGTTGGCTGAGAAGAGTCCAGGGCCCTGTGCAGAACTTGCTTGGAGCCCCCATGCGGAACTGGCTTGGGCCTCTGTTGGCTGAGAGGAGTCCAAGGAGTCCAGGTCCCTGTGCAGAACTTACTTGGAGCCTCACCGCCAAACTAGCTTGGGCCTCTGTTGGCTGAGAAGAGTTCAGAGCCCTGTGCAGAACTTGCTTGGAGCCCCACTGCCGAACTAGCTTGGGCCCCATGTTGGCTGAGGAAAGCCCAGGGCCCCTGTGCAGAACTTGCTTGAAGACCCACTGCTGAACTGGTTTGGGCCTCTGTTGGCTGAGAACAGTCCAGGGCCCTGTGCAGAACTTGCTTGGAGCCTCACCGCTGAACTAGCTTGGGCCCCTGTTGGCTGAGAAGAGACCAGGGCCCTGTGCAGAACTTGCTTGGAGCCCCACTGCTGAACTGGCTTGGGCCCCTGTTGGCTGAGAAGAATCCAGGGCCCTCGTGCAGCAGCACACATTGCATTTGAATGATTTTGAAAACAGTGGAAAGCTTTACTTGTTGCCCCAACCGGTGGCAGATAAAAAGACTAGTTTGGGTATTTATTCCAGCCGGATATAAATATAAGTGAATCCCAATAATAAAGGGCTTTGAATGGAGCACAAAATATTTAAGACATCCATCAGCTATGATCTAAAGCAACTTCAGCCCTCCCAATCCAAAAATATAAAAAAAACTTGTTCCTTTGGCCTCGGAAGCCAGCGAGGGGTAGTTAGCGGGAGTCCTATATCCCCTCTAAGCCTCTCCAGGCAGATAGGAAGATACCAGAACAAGCCTCTGATTTATTAAGGATCCATCTGCTGATCCACAAACAAGACAGGAGGAATACGCAAAGAGATGAATACCGCCCAGAACGCGTCCAGTAACTCGCAGCGACGCAGCGCTACCTAATCAAAAGGGATTTAATAAGAACGAGCCGGGGGATATCGATCCATCTCTTGTGGCTGTCCGATCGTTCATATTATAACTCACTTGATCATTCTCAGAGAGGGCATTGAGTGAGTTCTGGAAAATCAAATTAGGGTCGGCATTATGGAGAAAAGAAATATGACGGACAATTAAAACTGGGCTGGAATGTAAAGAGGACCGGTCATAAAATAAGCATAGCGATGGGTGCTCTGGTTACCATAATGTATTCTATCCTGGATCGATTCAGATCAGATTTCGGAAAGGATCAGTAATGGCGGCTTTTCTTGTAAAGATCCAATCTATCAACACAATAGAAATCGATTCCTCAATAGTGAATATGTCTGTGAATGTTCACTCCAATCAGGAAAGGGACAAACCAGTCCTGATGAATACCAAGTCCAAAAAAAAACAAACTGTACTGAAAGAACGTTGTTGAGTGATATATTCATGTGAAACCAGGGACTGCATGACCCACCATTATTGTTACATCTATGGAAGGTGCAAGTAGAGCTCACCATTCATTTTTTATGTTCCACTCATATTCCTTTTCCCTTATAGTTGTGTAATATGTAGAACTTATAGTTCTACCACCTTATATGGAATTTGACCATTACAGCTATATGAGCTTGCTGTAAATCCCATCCAAGACCATAGCCATTAATAAAGGTTGGGTCCACCATGTGGCAATAAAAGCCTCCTCTCCTCTGGAAAAGGTCTCACAAGATTTTGAAGGGGGTCCTTGGGTGTGTCCATTGGTACGGTCAGGTAATTTTGGATGAGAAGACCAGGTCCACCATTGGCCTTCCAAATTATCCCAAAGGTGGCCAGTAGGGTTGAGGTCAGATTCTGGGTAGGACCTGGCTCACCATTGGCCTTCCAATTCATTCCAATGGTATTTAGTAGGGTTGAGGTCAGATTCTGGGTAGGACCTTGCTCACCATTGGTCTTCCAATTCATCATAATGGTATTTAGTAGGGTTGAGGTCAGATTCTGGGTAGGACCTAGGTCAGATTCTGGGTAGGACCTTGCTCACCATTGGTCTTCCAATTCATCATAATGGTATTTAGTAGGGTTGAGGTCAGATTCTGGGTAGGACCTGGCTCACCATTGGCCTTCCAATTCATCCCAATTGTATTTAGTAGGGTTGAGGTCAGATTCTTGGTAGGACCTGGTCCACCATTGGCCTTCCAATTCATCCCAAAGGTATTCAGTAGGGTTGAGGTCAGATCCTTGGTAGGACCTGGTCCACCATTGCCCTTCCAATTCATTCCAAAGGTATTCAGTAGGGTTGAGGTCAGATTCTGTGTAGAACCTTGCTCACCGTTGGCCTTTCAATTCATCCCAATGGTATTTAGTTGGGTTGAGTACAAATAGGTTTATGAAGAATGTACTTCATCTCCCTCTTAGTTTTCAGGTTGTGGAGCCACCTCTAGGTAGTTTGGCATGGATAAAGTGAAAATAAGGAATAATAAGGCTCACCTATTTGAATGAAAAATTAATTGGGTATTTTTGCACCAATCATCAATACATAATTCCAAAACGTGATAAATATAGACCTCTATCCTGTTCACATTTCACAGGACATGGGTTGTACATGCTAAACATAGTTGCTACTGCATATACATGGGTTCAGTAGAATACTCGTTTACTGTTGCTTTATGTACATAGGTTAAGCAATATACTATGTGTGATCAAGGAATCAAAGTGTTGAAATGCACATTTTTATTCACATATAGAGATAATGACATCAGATATAAGCGTATGTATTTCAAAGTATTTTTGTTCTTTTCTCTATGAGATAGCTTTCCAAAATGTCTAAACTCAAAGTTATTATTTTTTTACCAAAATCCACAGACAGTAAAGCTCGCGCATTAAACATTTCCCTGAGGAAGGCTAATTGCGGCGAAACGCGTCAGAGTTAATGCGACAACATACGGTATGCGGTTATTCTTATGCTTCTGAACCCATGTATATGCAGTAGCATCTAAGTCTTGCATGTATAACCTATGTCCTGTGAAATGTGAACAGGATAGAGCTCTATATTTATTCCGTTTTGGAAGTATGTATTGATGATTGGTGCAAAAACACATATTTAATTTTTCATTTAAATAAGTGAGCCTCAAACCGCCTTCTTTTTCCTTATTTTTTTCACTTTATTAGGGTTATGGTCAGATTCTGTGTAGAACCTGGCTCACCGTTGGCCTTTCAATTCAAACCAATGGTATTCATTAGGGTTGAGGTCAGATTCGGTGTTGGTCCTGGCTCACCATTGGCCTTCCAATTCATCCCAAAAGTGTTCAGTAGTGTTGAGGTCAGGACTTTGTGTAGGACACTTCAATTCCTCCACACCACCAACTGGTCACACCATGTTATTATAGAGCTGGATTTGGCACCATCATGGTGGAACAAGATGAAAAGCTCATAATTGTCAAAGTGAAGTCATCATTTGGAGTCCACAAACTTTTAGCCATATAGTGGGGGTGAGATGGTCAGATAGCCACATAGTGGACCTGTGATGGCCCCAAATGCAAAATGTTCCTAGATAGAACAAATACACATGTAATACCATTGAGGTTGGGAGTTGTCATGGTGGTCATGGTGCCTGATAGCTTTGCACCATAAATGATGGATTGGAGGTGGAGGAACTTAGAAAGGTCTACATGACTACAAGAGCTCATGATGGTGATGATTACTAGTGGTCCAAGCATGCAGTCTGAGGAACTGTGACCTCCTGGAAATTGATGGCACACAACCCAGGCAAGGGTTGGTGGTGGTAGGGGTGAAGGAACCACGATAAATCATTCAATGCTTACAAAGTTATTTTTGGGTAGATCAGATCCTCTGTATGACTGTATCCCATCTGCACATTGACCTGCTTGGCTGGAGTCGCCCTTCAAGTCAAACTTTTTTTGTTTCTCCATACGTTCAATTCAGTCTGAAGCTTTCAATCACACACAGCTCTGTTTTTCCGGTCAGCAATAAAAACATATCATCTAATGGTCTGATTCTGTTCAGCCGCACTCGACAAGTTCTCTTTTCCCAACCCATCCTTGATGGTGCCATGACAGTCTTCCTTTACCCCCAGGCCCCGATGTAAATATTCCCTCAGTGGCTCTATTTCCTTTCTCGCTATTTTGTGACTTTGATCTCTGCACTTTTGTCATTTTCACAGTGGATCCCATTGGGGGACAAAATTGCGAATCAGTCATGCAGGATAGGCCGAGCTTCAGAACGCGGCCAAAGCTAAGCGAATGGTAAATAAGTTTGTGTTCCTGCAGAAGCGCCCATGCCCCGGGGCGTAAGATGGTCATTCGCTGCTACGGTTTTTGCGCCGGGGTCTGTCTGGCTTCTGTTAAATACAATCTGATGTTTGCCAAAAGCAACTTCGGTGTAAGATCATTGTGCACGCCAACATAGACACCTGGGAGAGGCACGGAGACCTCAAAAATCAATTTACATAGATGCCACGGGGCATAGTCATAAAACTGGGCCATTCGCGAGACAACAAAATTAGTTTCCTGTTCGCTTGATTTAGACCGATTTTCAGTGGCGGCTGCCAACGTACGCGAATGACGGATTTCAGTGGAGCTCCGAGCATGGTCACAAGAATAAATTCTGGGTATTTTCCTTTATTTTATCGCCCATGAAGTCGTTATCCTGAATTCTGTCTTCGATTTTGGGTCGGTTCCTCTTTAAGTAAAAAAAAAAAAAACGACCCCCAAGATCCAAAAAAACGTCCGCAGAGGCTCTGAAAATCTCAGCAGAAAACTCTTTAAAGCTAATGAAGGAATTTAGTGCACAAACCCCCTGATGGGTCTCAGTCTCTCTGAATGAGGTCACAGAATCGATGAGAGAATAGAGAGGCAGAAAAAGCAATCTTCCGGGGCCATCGATCTCACGCATGCGCTGGGATGAAGCCGCCAAGGCATTAGTAGCTCATAATCTACTTTCAGGGGTTGGCTAGCAATTTATTTATGTTCATTATTGAACTTCCTGTCCCTCTGGCCGTAAAATAACCTTACGGTGCACATAAAGCCAGATTCAGAGTTCCATGGTGGCCAGGGAAGTAAAAGAAGAGATGGGAAGTTAGATTTAAAGGGTCAGTCCGCTCATAATTAATATGTCGTTGGTTGGTGGATGCTGGAAAGGTGATGAGCATGATAATGTCTACATTTACTCAGGGGTTCCAGGGGGATCCTTGTGTTAAGTTCCTGGGTCTGTAAACCTGCTGTGCCCATTATGATGGGTTCCCAGTTCCTTGGCCTGTATATTGTTGAGTAGAGCTGGATTTGGCACCATCATGGTGGAACAAGATGAAAAGCTCATAATTGTCAAAGTGAAGTCATCATTTGGAGTCCACAAACTTTTAGCCATATAGTGGGGGTGAGATGGTCAGATAGCCACATAGTGGACCTGTGATGGCCCCAAATGCAAAATGTTCCTAGATAGAACAAATACACATGTAATACCATTGAGGTTGGGAGTTGTCATGGTGGTCATGGTGCCTGATAGCTTTGCACCATAAATGATGGATTGGAGGTGGAGGAACTTAGAAAGGTCTACATGACTACACGAGCTCATGATGGTGATGATTACTAGTGGTCCAAGCATGCAGTCTGAGGAACTGTGACCTCCTGGAAATTGATGGCACACAACCCAGGCAAGGGTTGGTGGTGGTAGGGGTGAAGGAACCACGATAAAGCATTCAATGCTTACAAAGTTATTTTTGGGTAGATCAGATCCTCTGTATGACTGTATCCCATCTGCACATTGACCTGCTTGGCTGGAGTCGCCCTTCAAGTCAAACTTTTTTTGTTTCTCCATACGTTCAATTCAGTCTGAAGCTTTCAATCACACACAGCTCTGTTTTTCCGGTCAGCAATAAAAACATATCATCTAATGGTCTGATTCTGTTCAGCCGCACTCGACAAGTTCTCTTTTCCCAACCCATCCTTGATGGTGCCATGACAGTCTTCCTTTACCCCCAGGCCCCGATGTAAATATTCCCTCAGTGGCTCTATTTCCTTTCTCGCTATTTTGTGACTTTGATCTCTGCACTTTTGTCATTTTCACAGTGGATCCCATTGGAGGACAAAATTGCGAATCAGTCATGCAGGATAGGCCGAGCTTCAGAACGCGGGCAAAGCTAAGCGAATGGTAAATAAGTTTGTGTTCCTGCAGAAGCGCTCATGCCCCGGGGCGTAAGATGGTCATTCGCTGCTACGGTTTTTGCACCGGGGTCTGTCTGGCTTCTGTTAAATACAATCTGATGTTTGCCAAAAGCAACTTCGGTGTAAGATCATTGTGCACGCCAACATAGACACCTGGGAGAGGCACGGAGACCTCAAAAATCAATTTACATAGATGCCACGGGGCATAGTCATAAAACTGGGCCATTCGCGAGACAACAAAATTAGTTTCCTGTTCGCTTGATTTAGACCGATTTTCAGTGGCGGCTGCCAACGTACGCGAATGACGGATTTCAGTGGAGCTCCGAGCATGGTCACAAGAATAAATTCTGGGTATTTTCCTTTATTTTATCGCCCATGAAGTCGTTATCCTGAATTCTGTCTTCGATTTTGGGTCGGTTCCTCTTTAAGTAAAAAAAAAAAAAACGACCCCCAAGATCCAAAAAAACGTCCGCAGAGGCTCTGAAAATCTCAGCAGAAAACTCTTTAAAGCTAATGAAGGAATTTAGTGCACAAACCCCCTGATGGGTCTCAGTCTCTCTGAATGAGGTCACAGAATCGATGAGAGAATAGAGAGGCAGAAAAAGCAATCTTCCGGGGCCATCGATCTCACGCATGCGCTGGGATGAAGCCGCCAAGGCATTAGTAGCTCATAATCTACTTTCAGGGGTTGGCTAGCAATTTATTTATGTTCATTATTGAACTTCCTGTCCCTCTGGCCGTAAAATAACCTTACGGTGCACATAAAGCCAGATTCAGAGTTCCATGGTGGCCAGGGAAGTAAAAGAAGAGATGGGAAGATAGATTTAAAGGGTCAGTCCGCTCATAATTAATATGTCGTTGGTTGGTGGATGCTGGAAAGGTGATGAGCATGATAATGTCTACATTTACTCAGGGGTTCCAGGGGGATCCTTGTGTTAAGTTCCTGGGTCTGTAAACCTGCTGTGCCCATTATGATGGGTTCCCAGTTCCTTGGCCTGTATATTGTTGAGGCCGATATGTGGATTTTCCCCCAGTACGGGGGGTTTCCACCATCCCTGCACTGAGTTCTTGGTCTGTACAGCTACTGTGCCCATTATGAGTTGTTCTCACCAATCTGGCACTGAGTTCCTGCAGTCCTTCAGTGCCCATTATTAGGGACTTCTGCCATTCATGTGCTGCATTCTTGGGTCTGTACACCTGCTGTGCCCAATATGTGGGGTTACCCCAATCCCCGTACTGAGTTCCTTGATTTGTATATTGTTGTGCCCATTATGAGGATTTTCCTCCATTCCTGAACTGCATTCCTGTTCACACTTGCTGTGCCCAATATAATGGGTTCCTACTATCCCTGCACTGAGTTCTGGGTCTGTATTCCTGCTGTGCCCATTATTAGGGGCTTCAATATTCCTGCACTGAGTTTTAAGGTCTGTACACCTGTTGTGCCCACTTTTAGGAGCTTTGTCACCTCTGTGCTGGGGTCTTTACACCACCGTCACCGATTATGAGGGGTCTTCATTATTCCGGCAGTAAGTTCCAGGGTCTGTATGCCTGCTGTCCCCATTATGAGTTGGTCTCATTATTCCTGAATTGAGTTCCCGGGCCTGCACACCATCAGTGCCCATTATTAGGGGCTTCTGCCAATCCTGCGCTGCCTTCTGGGGTTCTTACACCTGCTGTGCCCATTATGAAGGGTTTCCAATATTCTTGCACCAGGAGTTTTGGGGGCTGCACACCTTTAATGCCCATTATATATAATGAAAAATATAAGAGGAGGAGGTTGGGTGCACAAAGGAAGAACCCAAAACTTCCAGGGCGTCATGAATAGAGTCGGATATTACGGGAGAGGTCTCGTTGTTGTAACGTAGATATGTTATAAGGTTGTCTCCTGGCTACTCTATAACTAAGGTATAACTTTTGGGTGGAATGACCCTTGAAGAAATATATATCTGGTACAGGGGGCGATTCAGCCCCCCATGGTAGAATTTGACTTTTGGATGGGACATTTATATAATCGCCTGGTTTGCTATATTAAACTCCAGAGATGGCATCAAGTCCGTTCCACACCTACAGACTGCTGTATGGGAGCCGATACCTGCTGGAGGACTCTGCTCCTTCCTCTATAACTCTCCTCTCCTGAAATACTCTGCTGGAGGACTCTGCTCCTTCCTCTGTATAACTCTGCACGGCAAGCCTCTTTATAAATAAGTAAACATGATGAATATCTCTGTGCTGACTTATTTGAACTTTCCCCTGTACTCTCCCAGTTGTGTTGTCTTGAGCTTTTTGTGTAATTCTTTTATCTGACTCAGTGGAGCTTTTGTAGAAACCACCTAGGGATCAGCATAGCTCAGGGTTACAGGTAAGAAACAGAAGAATATAAAAATAACAGCGCAGATGTTAAACAGCCTCGACGGAAGCCGAGTTACCGATTCCTCTCCAGTTTATTAAGAGTTCCTGCTTGCCGCGGGACATTTCTTGTGAATCTGTGTGATGGGCTGCTGGTGAATCTTCCTGGCAGATAGGAGAAATAAAACTGACTGCGCCCAATGCAAAATGTTGGAGTTTGCCGAATTTGGAAAATGGCAAATACAGCTGTGGTTATGGAATGCTGGGTCAGTGCACATTGGAAGACATTAGGGCTGTGCCAGGTGGGCGCTTCTATATGGCAAAGAGCCAGGTGGTGGCATCACTAAAACTCAGGATCCATTATCTCGGGTTGAAGTCGCTCCAAACCAAAGTGCTCTTGGAAGAAGTAATGGAATGACGTGTTCCTCGATTGGGGCGAAACCAACCCCACTGGATAATGTAAGTTAAAATGTATTGATTCTGGAGCTGGTGAAATAATGATGGATCACCAGGCCCAGCTCTTAGGAAAAGACATCAAGGGCAGGGGAACGTTCCATAGACACAGCTGTATCTATAGTTGTAAAGGGTTGAATCAGGAGTTTCGTTCCAGATACAGCAATGCCTACATTATCATTACATGAAGAACAGAGCTATATTTCCCAGATGTTTCCAATCCTATTACATTAGATGCAGAGGTGCATTCCGCAAACACAGCTATGTCTATATTTCTATTACCCCAGTGGCAGAACTGCATTCCGCAGACACAGCTGTACCCATGATTATATTACCTAAGTGGCAGAGCTACTCTCAAAGTTGTGTCTACAGCTCTGCCACTACAGGTTTTTACTATAAAGTCAAAGCTACATTCTGCAGACACAGCTATGTTCACAGCTTCATTGCATAAGGGCCACAGCTCCACCCTACAGACAAACTTTGCCTACAGTTCCACCACACCTTGGCAAAGCATCATTCTACAGACACAGTTGTGTCTGTAGTTTTACTACGTTCAGAGCTAAGCTACATTCCACAGACACAGTTGTGTTTAAACTTTCATTATATAGGGGGCAGAGCTACATTCTGCAGACACAGTTGTGTTTATAGTTCCCCTACGTTAAAGGTATAGCTATATGCCACAGATCTTGTTATGTGTATATTTCCTCTATGCTAAGGGTAAAGTTACATTCCGCAGACACAGCTCTATCTATAGTTCTGATACATAACGGAAAGAGCTATGTGCAGAAGACACATCTGTGTTTTAAGTTTCATTATATTGACCGCAGAACTGCATTCCACAGAAGCAGATGTATCTACAGTTCCAATACATTGTAGACAGAGTTCCATTCTATAGACACAGCTGTATTTATAATTTTACTACATCAATAGATACTATACTACCTCTATGCTGGGGTAGAGTTTCATTCCATAGACACAGCTGTATTTATAATTTTACTACATCAATAGATCCTCTGTGCTGAGGGTAGAGTTACATTCTGTAGACACAGCTGTACTGTTCAGCGACATTGAGGGAAGAGCTATGTGCAGAAGTTAAGTTCTATTATATTGACAGCAGATCTGCACTTCTTACATTACATTTCTCAGACACAGCTGTGTCATAGGTTTTACCACATTGATGAGGAGCTGCATTCCACCGACACACCTACAGTGATGTCCTATCATGCATTCCCCAGACACAGCTGTATCTAAACTTCCACCATATCAAGGGCAGAACCCCAAAAAGTATCACCATTCAGCAAAATGTCCCCCATTACAACTCCAATTTTTATTTCTTTGACTTTGAAATTCTTTTGAACTTCTCTAATCTTGTAAAGGGATTTACTGGTCATTTCCATCCCCCATTCTCCTTCCCCGGAACCTCTAATGGCTTGTGAAGGGTGTTTAGGAGGACAGCCCACGATGAAGACATATCGCTGTTCCCATTCACCACTCAGCTTGTGTTTAATTAGCTGCATATTTCTGGAATTACATTTCATCTGCCACAAGAAAAAAAAAGATCACGCCAATAGTAGCTAAGCAGAGATCATTATTAACTGCACAGCCAGGCGACGCTAACTGCTAAATCTTGCCGGGTGGCTTGTCACCATTGGAAATGGAGCTTGGCTGGGGGTTGCGTCTGTCCCCATCGCCGCACCCCTCCCATCCACTTTCCATATGATGGTGATAATCGGCCATGTGATTTATCAAAGCTAATGTTCTGTTACGTAATCCCTGGCTTGTATGCTAATCAAAAGACTTTCACATGCTACCAATTCCCTTCCATGGTAAATGAGATCAAAAATACTCCGCTCATATCACAAAGTAGGGTAGTGGAGTTTGTTTGGCAGATAATTACTCCTTGATGTTGACATCCTGATGAGTTTAATCCTTATAAAAGCCTAAAAAACAAAGTTATTTACTCCAAGGACTTGATGCGTCTGGGTCATTATGCGTGATTCTTGTGTGTGATTCTTATATGTATCTTAAGCAAAGAACAAATGTAATACATTGCAGCTTATGCAGGGTAACAGGGGCAATTGCTCCTCCAGCTGCTTCATTTACAGAATGGCATGGGGTATGGGGATCCGGAATTCTTCATATTTGCCCATTTTGGTCATTTAGATACATTTCCGGTCCTATCAGTTCTGAGGAAGCTTATGCTGCGAAACGCGTCAGACACTGTATGAGATTGGATATATAACTAATTTTTGGTGCCGAAACATACAAGCTGGCCTGCGCACCATTTACCGTTCCTGATCCCATTTTTGTGACCCTTCAGTCTTATCAGTGGCATAAGATTTCTTCACCGGGGTTCCTTCACACTGAACAGCATGTTATGTACTAGAGATAAATGGGAGAAGAGTCCTTCCCAGATTAGTCTGTATGTAAATGGCTCTCTAATTATTACCCCCAATCTACCGTACGGCTAATGCACAGGGACTTTATAAATAACTGATAGGAAGGAAAATGTGAAACTTCCCTACAATGACTATAACTCACCGTCCACATGTTACACGCATCCCAAATACTCGTTCTGTATGCATGGACTCTGCACAGTACTACTTCTCTTGTCCTGTACCCTTGGTGTAATTCTCAGTATCTGTTCTTATTCTGTATGCATGGACTCTTCTCTTGTCCTGTACCCTTGGTGTAATTCTCAGTATCTGTTCTTATTCTGTATGCATGGACTCTGCACAGTACTACTTCTCTTGTCCTGTACCCCGGGTGTAATTCTCAGTATCTGTTCTTATTCTGTATGTATGGACTCTGCACAGTACCACTTCTCTTGTCCTGTACCCCGGGTGTAATTCTCAGTATCTGTTCTTATTCTGTATGTATGGACTCTGCATAGTGCCACTTCTCTTGTCCTGTAATTCTCGGTATCTGTTCTGACAAAATGGGTCATAGTTGGCAATCTCCTGCTATCACTGCTCTGCATGGTGAGTACGGTTGCTGGAGCGGCACTGGCTGGAAATTAGCGGCAGCTGACAATGGACCGGTAATGACGATTGTCCTTCCAGCTAATGACAATGGGCTGTGATTACCTCTGCTGAATTATTGAAGGGCTCTCTGCTGCCGTCCCTGGGTGAGTTGGGGAGGGACGGTGGCGGTTTCATCCTCTCTTCTGTAATCATAACATTTCCTGACACATTGATTCCTATAGCTGGGGTCGGAGGGCAGCTTTAAGGTTATGGGCTCAGCCCGGATTCTAAGGTTGTCCCCTTCTGGAGATCAATGGACCTGATTTATTAAACCTCTGTAAGCCTGGAGAGATACACCTTTAGCAGTGAAGCTGGGTGATCCAGCAAACCTGGAATGGATTTCTGCTAGCAAATGTTTTGAATCCTGGACCAGATGTATTCCAGGTTTGCTGGATCTCCCAGCTTCACTAATAAAAGTGTATCCTCTCCAGGCTTAGGGAGATTTAATAAATCAGAGCCCATGTGCAGCAGAGATCACGGAAACGTATCACCCCATAGGATTTCCAGCAGGTCCTGTTCTGCACTTAATAAAAAGATAAAACTCTCATAGAGCAGATAAAGAAGATCATCGTTGGGGATTACATTCACTGAAAGGGCTCTATTTACAAAAAACGGAATCTGACATTCCCTGGTGGGAATCAAATGCTGCTATTGAAACACATGGACCTGAAAGATTCCCACCAGGGAATGTCTGATTCCTTGTTTTATAAATAGAGCCCAAAGTGTCAATAATGTAACAATAAATAAATAAATAATATAAAAAAAATAAATAATAATAATAATAATAATAATAATAAATAATGAAATGTATAATATAATAAAAACAAAGATGCACAAATCAATCTCCCATGTCACATGACCCTAAATGCCGTTCAGTATGACAGCCAATCAGCATTTAGATCTTTTTTTCAGCTTAATATTCCTCCATATCTACAATCATAACTCATATAAAATAAAATGATGAAAACCATTACATAAATGGGTGGAAGTGTCTGACCGGTGCTGACTTCACTGTCTGAGCTCCTCTTGTCCATGCCCCCTGGGTACAGAACTGCCACCCTCACACCTCATTCTGCTCCTCATTATACTCATTAGGATATAGCGCCCCATCGCTCCAATTATACTCATTAGGATATATTTTTATTTTTTTATGTTTATTAGGATAGTATTCCCGACATTTTAAATTTGGGTGTGTTAAGTGTAGCACTAACCAAACTTACACCCCTGGAAAATAATAGTAACCATATTAAAACCAACATGATAGAGCACAACATTCACCACCTCAATGTGAGCCTCCCTATGTCCTCCCCTGGTAGTGAAAGTGAAATATTCCTTTTATCACAATAATGATTTAGTAAACCTGTCCAAGATTGGAGAAGATAGACTATGGTGGGAGATCCTGGGTGATCCAGCAAACATGAAATGGATTGAAAACATTAGCCAACTAATAGCAAATTCATTTTAAGAAAGCCATTCCAGGTTTGCTGGATCACCCAGGTCCTCCCATGATCGTCCCCAGTCATGGGGAGCTTTAATAAATCAGGAGCAATGTATTGAAGGATATTTATTGCCAGTAAGGAGCTTCTTGGTCTTATTGTGGGGGGAGAAGAATCCAAAGATGACAAAGAATTTTCCATTGTCTGCCTAAACTCCACCTCCTTATGCATCCTAATCCACGTTTCAGGGAGTAACTTTCCCTTCATCAGCCTAGACACATTCACCTTTATATTACAATGGGATATGCAACGGATTACAGTTGACATTCAAAAATCCTGGATTTTCCGCATTCGGATTTTTAAAAATTCCAGATTTTTGAAAGTTATAATTACCTCCACAAACAGGTCAGCCTTCCTCTCGGAGCACCCGCAGACATCAGGCACAGTTCCAGGCAGCAGAGACGCCCCTATTATTTGGTTGTTTAGTTTAGTTATTATTTATCTTGGTATTTAGTGTAGCAAGGAAGACCTAACAGCTGTTTCTGCAGAACAGCGCCATGATAACATTAGTGGCCAAACAGTGTACTACAGTCCCTGTATTGAAAGTGAATTGAAAAACTGAACGATCTGGATTATCAGCTGTCGGATTTTCGATTGTCAACTGTATTTATTTTCAAATCCTGAAACTTTCTTTATAATTTATTCCCCTGTCAAATCATCTGAAATTCGCTGACCCGTGTTTAAATCTCTCCACTTGTCTCCTTATTGTGCCTATTAAAACAATGACTCATACTGCCACCTAGTGGTCAAAGCTGACACAATAGAAAATGTTAAATGTGTGAACAAATATGGACAATTTTAGAGCGAATTGACAGAATAATTTATAAATACACCCTGAAGTGAGAGATATGAGCAAATACCTAAAAATGCTTTAAAATATATAAATTTCGTATTAGAATTATATGATCACTTTTTATTTGTAAAACTGGCCATAGCTACCCTTGAAAGAAATGGCCAAAAAAACAGAAACCAAGGCAGTAAATAGGGTCTGAATTGTGCCAGTTTTCCTTCATCTTCTAGAAGGCATAAAAGAATGAATATTAATGTGAAAAAGCCTTAAAGGGGACCTGTCATCTCATGTTTATGTTTAATACACCCATGGAAGTTTCTGGAAGGTCCATTTAATAAAGATTTTAAATATCTGTGTCTATAGCTTCCCCTAGAACATTGTCCTTTCTCTTCCTCCTGCTTCTTACCTGCCGGTGATTTTATAATTCACCAGCAGAATTAATGTAAACACCAAAGTGAATTCCCCACCAACCATCTAAAAAAGAAAACAGACACTGCAAAGTGTTCCCAGCGGGGAAGCGCGACACCTCCTCCTGGGAGATTGCAAAATAAATGGCAGGTGTTTATAGGACACGCTTATAATGCATCCTCCCGCTGCCGACACACTTTTTTTTCGCTATTACAGAAACATTAAATATGAAAAAAAAAGAAAAAAAATTGCAACATAAAAAAAAACAAAACATAAAAAAACAAAAATGGGCTTCGTTTTTCACCCTCGGTTGCCATTATTCTGGCTGGGATAATGCGTCCTTTCTAAATAAGATGTAATAAACTCGGCGGAGTAATAATGGCAGAGGAAGATAGGTAATTACGGGATTGCGCTGTCCGGACGGAGATTTTTCTTCCTTTTTTGCTTTAATGTCATTTTTTTGTACTTTATGACCCAGAATTCCGGCGAGGTTCAGATTTCATCAGCCTGCTGCTGCCTGACGGATGAGCAGGGCATGCGGTCGTCTTTAATGGTGCGAGAGGTTGCGCTGGGGGGGTGAAGATAGATCAGAGGCGATGTGAGATGCTTGCGTGGTACCCGTTTTTTTTTTCACCAAGAGACGATGATTCAGAGTCATTTTTTAAGATTTTAAAAAAGTAATTCCATTTCCGCAAACAAAATGGCGTCTGCGGCAATATTTCTTAAAGGAATCCTCCTTTAAAACAAGAAATCTGTACTCCATTATGAGAAGAGCAGAAAATTGAATGCATTTTTGTATTCTGCCTGGGGTAAACATCAAGGTTGTGTGATCCTTTACATGCAACATTCCGAAAAAAAATAAAATAAGCCCCGCCTCCATTTTATAAGTCTTCAACTCCAAAATATAACCACATAGCCTCAAGGACCCCTTGTCAAGTTGGTGTATTGGAAAGTTTATTAAAAAAACAAGGACATGAAAAAGTTGAGAGTGTTATACAAAAGTAGCTGAATGGTGTTTCTATAATTCAGAAGTGTGAGAGTGTAAGCTCCTCGGGGGCGGGGACTAATGTGAATGACATATGTACTTTGAACTGCTGTGAAGTTTGTTTGGGTTAGGTGAACAAAAAACATAAATTACCACTGGCTGGACGTGAGACTGTAGTGGTGAACATTGATATATGCTAAATTTAAGTTGACCTTCAGCCGTTAGCATTTCTGCTATTAGTTGCTTGGTTTTAAGGGTCCAAAGGGTCAAAAGCCGGATCCTATGAAAGCCAAATTTCTTTGGTTTTGTTGTTTCAACCCTAATTCCCCATTTAAAAAAGGTCCTGAAGCAATTGACACCATCTCTATGCTCTGTGACTTTGTCTGGTCCTCTTTAGGGTTAAATGAAACCTATTAAGAACCCAAGGTAATTCCTCATGGGTTGGGTCACCTAGGCCCAACCCATGAGTGTCTCGCCACTCATCTCTCATCAATAATGACCACCCACCTCCGGAAGGAAAGGATTTGGGTGCAACCAAGGAGTTTTTAGAAAAAGGAATTTGAGCTTAATGTTGATTAGGGGTTGCACTCCACCCTAGTGGGGTCTGCCCAGGTGGGTATAAACTTTTTGTTACATCTTTACTGGCACGTTTCTCATGGAGTCTTTGGAGAACCGACATTCCGAGACAGGGACATTAGTTGCCATCGAGCCGCCAGCCGGGCCCTGCGGGCGCTCCATCATGCCATCCTCTCGTATTGCCAGGGAGGTGTGCTGCACATTGATACAGATATATTACACCGGAGCCTAATACATCACACTGACACGGCTTCCCGATATGAAGATTGCACCAGGAATAGTCTACACGGCTTCATGGGCCTGATCTAATGAAGATCTAGAACATCAGTCACTGGCGGCCTGTCAGCCCATGGAAAGGAGAGAAAAAAAAAATGCTTGACAGTGTCAAAGAGATAAAGGTAGAGAACAATCCTTTAAAGGGCGACTCCAGGGGGATCTGGTGACTCTGCTAGTACTGAAACTTTCTTTTAAGGACGGGATGTGAGTGAAATCCCCTCTTATGCTTCTTATGCAGGATGCAGATTTTCCGCAAGTAGAAGAGTTTGGCACTTTTTGGGGTGGGGGGGGGGTATTAGGGTCACTGAGTTGCTCAGTAACTGGTGGAAAGTGGGAACTGGGACTTGCTGCGCTGGGTCAGAGCGATGAGGTAAAGTAGGGTGAGCTGAGCTGCTGTGTTAATGTTTGAAGAGGGAGCTGAACTGCTGAGGCATTAATGGAAGTTGGATTGGAGGGAGCTTAAAGCTTACCCAAACTCACAAACCCTTTTATGTAAAGGAAAAATTCTGTGTTTTTTTTTTTTTTTTCAGTGCAACACCTTTTTATGAGAATTAGGGGGCGGTGCTGCACCCTTTTTTAAAAAAAGTAAATGGTGCAGCACCGCCCCTTATTCTGGAGTGCCTCGGTGATCGAGAATGAATAGGATTGCAAAGCCTACCGGGATACCTACATCACGCATCATGGGAGGCTCTTGGGTGCTTTATTTCGTGAAAAGGGAGAAAAAATTGCCGATCGTCAGCCCTGCGGGATTAAAGGTAAGTGATTTTTTTTGTTTTGGGGGACTTTTGAGTTCAGTTCCTCTTTAATTGGTCAATACTGGATCAGAGGAACTAGTAAATCACTGCTAGGAAAGGGGAACTGAGCTGCTGAATCATAAATGGAAGTGAGAATTGAGCTGAGATGCTGAGGCATTACTTGGAGGGGAATTACAGGGGTCAAAGGTGTGGAGTGGAGTCACTGATAAAAGTAGAAGCTGGGTGAGCTGAGCTGCTGAGTAAAGCTGCGTACACACATCAAATTTTTCTCACCCGATAATCGGCATCGGCCAGATATCAGGCGAGAATCTGGCGTGTGTACAGCCCAGGTCGTTCATCGTCCGTGGATGCGTCCTGGCGGATCCATGGATGATGATTGATGAGCTAACCTAATGCAAGGGAAGGGGGAGAGCGTGCAGCAGGGTGCCGCTCCGCCGATCTCCCCCTCCCCTCTCCATAGAGCCGAACGGTGCTGTATGTACAGCACTCGTTCATGCATCGTGTAGTCCTTTGTCGTTGGAAAGGATCGTGAAAGATCCTTTCCAACGACAAGAATTGCACGTGTGTAAGCAGCTTAAGAGATGGAAGTAGGTCTTAGGTGAGCTGAGCTGCTGAGTTATGATGAAACTTGAAATTGGGTGAGCTGAGCTTCCAATACATGAAAGTGGAAGCTGGGTGATTTGTGCTGCTAGGTCATGGATATAAGCAAGAGTTGAGTGAGCTAAGCTGTTGTATCATGGATAGAAGTGGGAGCAGGGTGATCTGAGCTCCTGAGCCATAGAAGGAAGTTGGAGTTGGGTGAGCTGAGCTGCTGGATCACAAAAAGAAAGAGAGATGGGTGAGCTAATGAGTCATGGATGGAAGTGGTAGTTGGGTAAGCTGGGATGCTTGGCCACAAATAGAAATGGTAGTAGGGTGAGCTAAGCAGCTGGGTCAGAGATGGAAGTTGGAATCGGATGAGCTGAGCTTCTGGGTTATGGGTGGAAGTTGGAGTTTGGTGAACTGTGCTGCAGAGTCACAGATAGAAGTTGGAGCTTGGGTCTTAGAAAAAAAGTGGGAGATGGGTGAGCTGAGCTGCTGGTTCATGGATAAACATGGTAGTAGTGTGAGCTAAGCAGCTGGGTCAGAGATGGAAGATGGAATTGGATGAGCTGAGCTGCTGCTGCTGAAAAGAAATGGTAGTAGGACGAGGTATGCAGCTGGAGCAGAGTTGGAAGTTGTACTTGGATGAGATAATCTGCTGGGTCATTTATGGAAGTGGAAGTCGGGTAAGCGAAGCTGTTGAATTGTGAACGAAAATGGCAATAGTGTAAGTTGCTGAGTCATGAATGTTAGTTGGGTGAGCTGAGCTTTTGAGACATGGGTGAATGTTAGAGTTGGGTGAGCTGAGCTGCTGGGTCACAGATGGACGTTGAAGTTGGGTAAACTTGGTTGTTGGGTCACAGATGGAAGTGGAATGGGGTGATCTGGGCTACTGAGTCACTATTGATACATGGAAGCATGGGGAGCTGAGCTGCTGAGAGAATGCCATGAACAGTTCTATGGATTCTGTAAGGAATGTTAATGGATTCATTTACCGACACATCATCTCCTGAGGTCACCAAGCTCATGTTCTGCTCATTAGACCCATGTAAATACCATCCATAGCCATTGGTTCACTTCAAGCCGTACATTTATTACCATTGGTCTGCTTTTATTACCCCCATTTGCACCATGACAAAGCGCGTTCATTTTCACACCGACAAGCTCCTGTATATCTTCTCGAGCCTCTTAATTACTCAGCGAGACTGAACATCACCCAGCTAATTGTCTCGCCGACTAATGAATAATCTTGTTGATAAAAAAAAAAAAAAATCATTTGTAAACGCTCGCCGGTCTATTACGGCGGAATAAACACCGCAGGGGCTGATGGGCCGTAATACATCACCCCGCTGGGACGGGAGACCAAAATATCTCCCCGAAAAAAAGTCTTTTAAAAAGGATTGATGGTTTTATTTACTTGTAGTTGTCGCCATTTGTTGAGGTGCACAAAATTCAGCAGCCTTGGTTTGGTTCCGCTTATTCTTTATCTGGTGGTGAATCTCAGGGGTCGGTGCCAAAATTCACCCGAACATGATTCATTCGAATAGAAGCGAATAAAAGTGAATCTAGCTGGATTCAGAACTCCAGACAATGACAGGTACATGAGCTGGATTCGGTACCCAGGATAATGACATTGTATCCGCCATCATTCACCGACCAGATTCAGCACCCAGGATAATGACATTGTATCTGCCATCATTCACCGACCAGATTCAGCACCCTCATTCACCGACCAGATTCAGCACCCAGGACAATGACATTGTATCCGCCATCATTCACCGACCAGATTCAGCACCCAGGATAATGACATTGTATCCGCTATCATTCACCGACCAGATTCAGCACCCAGGACAATGACATTGTATCCGCCATCATTCACCGGCCAGATTCGGCACCCAGGACATTGACATTGTATCTGCCATCATTCACCGGCCAGATTCAGCACCCAGGACATTGACATTGTATCTGCTATCATTCACCGGCCAGATTCGGCATCCAGGACAATTACAGGTACATTGTATCTGGCATCATTCACCAGCTGCATTCGGCACCCAGGTACAATGTATCGGCCATTATTCACCAGCAGGATTCCGCACCTAGAAAACCTGACATTGTATCCGCCATTATTCACCAGCAGGATTCGGCACCCAGAACACCTGACATTGTATCCACCATTATTCACCAGCAGGATTCGGCACCCAGGTACACTGTTTCCGCTATTATTCACCGGCCAGATCCGGCACACAGGACAATGTCATTGTATCGGCCATCATTCACTGGCCAGATTTGGCACCCAGGACATTGACATTGTATCCACCATCATTCACCGGCCAGATTCGGCACCCAGGACAATTACAGGTACATTGTATCTGCCATCATTCACCAGCTGGATTCGGCACCCAGGTACATTGTTTCCGCCATCATTCACCAGCAGGATTTGACACTCAGAACACCTGACATTGTATCCGCCATTATTCACTGGCAGGATTCGGCACCCAGAACACCTGATATTGTATCCTCCATTATTCACCAGCAGGATTCTGCACCCAGGTGCATTGTTTCCGCCATCATTCACCAGCAGGATTCCGCACCCAGGTACATTGTTTCCGCCATCATTCACCAGAAGGATTCCACACCCAGGTACATTGTTTCTGCCATCATTCACCAGCAGGATTCCGCACCCAGGTACATTGTTTCCGCCATCATTTACCAGCAGGATTCGGCACTCAGAACACCTGATATTGTATCCGCCAATATTCACTGGCAGGATTCGGCACCCAGAATACGTGACATTGTATCCGCCATCATTCACCAGCTGGTTCCGGCACCCAGGACATCGCATTTGCCATCATTTACCGACTGGATTGGCTGGTCCATTTGGGTCGATTACGGCAAACACCATACAAAACCATCTGAACAGAACTGAACTTTTTTTTCTTAGCTCTTTTTCCGCGTCTTTCACGCATTTTACTCCCGTTGACCTGCCGTAGTCTTTCCACAGTCTAGACATTGGATGGAATAATAGAAACAAGGAATAGCCCGCTGTGCAAAATCAAATTGCTTTTTCTATTTTTTTTTCTTGCGACACAAATAAAGGAAAATGAAAAAAAACGGAAAGGTGTGGAAAGGGGAATGCGCTGAGCCGACACGGATACCGCGCCTCCCCGCCACATGAGCAGGCAGGAGTTAATTTTCCCGAATTGATGCCGAGGTGTCGGGGGGAGGGGGGAAAGGCGCAGAGAGGCCTCCCGCCGACATCCGACATCCAGGCAGCTCATTAAAAGTGACTGGAGATAAAGAACTCGCTGTGAAGTCTCTTCTCCAATTCCTGGGCGACTCCGACTGCAAAAAAGGAACCGGATAACGCCGTCCGCCTTAATCTGACTCATCGCAACAACGCGAATTAAAAGTGCATGAGAGCTGCCACCGAACGAGACGCCAATGTGGCCAACCATGCTAATTCAAGGGCTAAAGGGACCCCAGCACCCGCCGCCGCGCCTCCTACTGCTTCCTTTACGGGCCTAGGGGGCCGCTAAATGTTTAAAGGGGAGCTGCCGGCCTCCTTCAAATTTTAATATGTTTTTAAAAAAGAGATCCAACGCATCTCCACTGTGAATTTCCCACGGATAAAGGAAGTGCGCTGCTTCTATGAACTAATATTTTATGATTGTTCGCTTCTTTTGCAGTTTAGGCGGTTTTGGGGGGTGAATTTGGTCGCCTGTAGGTGGCGCTGTTGTTGTTATTTAAAGCAGAACAAACTCATGAAAGGGAGCTATATGGTCAGCCAAACTTACTGCTATTGCCCCTCCCACACTCATTGAATGGACAGTGAAAGAAGAGGTAGTTTCATCTTTTTTGTCACTTTGCTCTCTTTCTCTCCTCCTAGCAGCCATGGAAGGCTGGAGGGCAGAGTTAATGAAGGGGAGGCTGGAGGGCGGATTTAATGAAGGGGAGGCTGGAAGTTAGCTGTATGGGACATTATGGGCCAGTAAGAGGGCACCGAAGGGGTTAAAACCTGAAGGAAAATCCAAATCTTAGCACACAATGTTTTCCTGGAGCGCCAACAAACCCCCAGCTGGGCCCACAAATCTCTCTCTGGCCCCCTGTGGAGAGAGCTAGCAGCGGAATCAACCCTCGAACAGCAGAAATCGGAATCAGACCGATGCAGAAGGACGGACAGGCGGCTGGGGAATCTCTCAGGATGTGCGTCAAACTCCCATCTTCGCATCCTACATTCCAATTATTAAAATTTTATCTGGTCTGTGCCACCCAACCCGAATGTAAACTGGCTCCGGGAGGAGGAGGTGTGAATGGGCTACGGAACGCGTCGTTATAATAAGCTCCTTTGTTGTGTAGGCTTCTCCAGCTCCCGGCCACTAATCAATACTGGTACACACAGCGCCATTTTGTTCTATGGAGGGGGCAGGGAGGAGGATGAGTGAGCAGCACACAATTCCCCTCCGTAGGAAAGTACAGTCTTTCTTGTTCATTCGTTCCTCCATCCGCCATGGCCGATTGATGAACCACATCAGGGGACCCCTGTACACATGTCAGATTTTCATTTGAGCCTTTGGTGGCGATTATGTGTAGCTTTAGCCTTGGCATTGATGTGGTCATGATGCATCATCCAGCCGGGGAAGGGGGTACCGCTGTAAGGGTTGTGACAAAGATCGAATCTTTCTATGAAGTTTCGGTAAGTTTCTCACCTTCTAGCGCTCAAAATATGTTGGGATGACTGCACATTGCAGTGTCAGAAATAATAAAAATGAAAGGTAATAATTCTTCCACAACGTTTTTGCTACACAAAGTGCCATTCTGGCTGATCACATGACCAACACCAAGCATTTAGTCATGTGATTACTAATGAAAAGGCGTGGCAAGAGTTCTGATTGGCTGAACCTCCCCATCAGAGTAGCCATCACATGACCAACACCAAGCATTTAGTCATGTGATTACTAATGAAAAGGCGTGGCAAGAGTTCTGATTGGCTGAACCTCCCCATCAGAGTAGCCGCCAAGTCACATGACTGTGGACCCAAAACGATTTCTTGCACTAAGCCAGAGGTGTCAAACTCAGGCTTGCGGGCCAATTCTGGCCCACACTGTAATTATATTTGGCCCGTGAGAAAATACCAAATGTCTACCAAAACTGGCCTGCTGGTAGACCAGCCATTCACGAGCCAGATTCATCACCTAGGACATTGACATTGTATCCACTATCATTGCATCCGCCATTATTCCCTAGCAGGATTCAGCACTCAGAACACCTGACGTTGTGACAAGGGGTTGTGACAAAGATCCAATCTTTCTATGAAGTTTCGGGAAGTTCCTCCCCTTCTAGCATTTCAAATATGTTGGGATGACTACACATCTGGCCCGCACTGTAATTATATTTGGCCCGTGAGAAAACACCAAAATGTCTACTAAAACTGGCCTGCTGGTAGACAGTGCATACACCTCCAATACTACAAATCCCAGAATGCTTTGCTAGTGTGTAAATTAGGACCCACAAGTGCTCAGTTGACATTCATTAGCGACCTTCCTCAATTGTAGATATTTTTTCAATAAATATCAAGGTTGGCCCGCGACTCTGTCCAGATATTTAATTTTGGCCCCCTGTGTATTTGAGTTTACACCCCGGCACTAAGCAGTCCTGAGTCCACTGAATACTTATTTCTCTGCTCAGGCTAGACACGATCAGATTTGCCAAACGTTTCCCCAACGAATGGAAATCTTGGAGAATATTCAAAATGGCTGCCAAAGCTTATCGATCACTAAGGCCTGACTGGCCCATCCTGAGGAATGGCGGTTTAATGAAGCAGAAGGACTCATTAGCTAGAAGTGGTAATACGGAGGGACAGCAATGGAAGTAATCAGACTCTGTATTAAACTCTGATTACTTTATAATTGGATGAAGGAAGTAAAATGGAGAATGCGGGCCGGCTCTGTACAATGCAATCACGTTTTTATTAATTGCCCCCGTGCACTTTTGTAGTTGCCCCAGTTGAGTGCTCATTTGTGGCTAAATGTTTGTTGTCCACATAGCAAACACTTACGTGAATGTGGCCCATGTATTGTCAGGATGGCTGGCAGACGGGCCAAACCCCACCTACTAGATTGTAAGCTCTTCGGGGCAGGGTCCTCTCCTCCTGTGTCACTGTCTGTATTAGTCTGTCATTTACAATCCCTATTTAAGGTACAGCGCTGCGTAATATGTTAGCGCTATATAAATCCTGTTTAATAATAATAATAATAATAATAAAACCCATCCTTGGATTGATCCCGGACGAACCCCCAAGTACCAATGCATACATATATGACGGCTGGAGACACAGAAATCCCTCCATCCATAGTTTTTTTTCCGCCTTTTGTTTTCCATAAATCCTATTATTCAGATATCTGCGCTCGGTGAATGTGGCCCCATTAGCCCAAATGGGGTCATTGGGGGCCGGATGTAACAGCCAATAGGGCGTCTGGAACAGAAAAGTAAAATTCAGTTCTGATCTCGGTTTGGCATCTATAAGTTGACATCCCCGGGCATTTGAGATCAGGGAACCTCTAAGGCCTCGATCCTGGTGAATAGGATTCATCCTTAAGACACACGCGAGCCCGCGGAGCTGGCCGGGGTGAATAAACACCATCTGTTCTGGCTCGAGAATCGAATGCGTGTAACATTTGGCTGACAGGGAGCTGGAGAGCGTCTCCTCGTAGAGCCCCGAACAAGTGGTCTGAGAGATGTCAGCAAACACTGAGAGGAGAACAAAATGACCGTATCAATTACCGCACCGGCACAAGTGGCTTCAAGGAGGGCTCCCGCTGACATCAGCTCTCACCGCCCTCCTGCAACGTTTCCTAAACCTATCATCATTCCAGTGACACAAAAGTTTCAAAATACAACAAAGACTTGTGAAGAGCTTAAAGAGGAACTAAACTCAAAACAGCAAAAAAAATACACTTACCTTCAATCCCGCAGGGCAGTCCGATTCCTGCAGAGGGCGCTGCTATCTTTTCCTCTTCTTGGTTCTTCATCCGACCCTGGCGCAAGATTGGGTGACGTAGGATGAAAAAAGAAATTTGGCGGTCTTACTGCGCATGCGTGACATCGGCACATTTTTCTCTTTGCTCAAAAAGGCTCCTTCTGCGCATGCCCGAAATGCTCAAGAGCGCCCAAGAGCCTCCCGGCATGCTTTTCGCTCCCGTTCATTCTCGATCGAGAATTAGGGGGCGTTTTTTTTTAAAAAAAAGAGTGTTGCATTTAAAAAAAAAAAAATGATTTTTTACTTTACATAAAAGGGTTGTCTACCCTTTAAAGTAAAGTGAAAATTCTGAGTTTAGGTAAGCCTTAGGGAGCAAAATTCCGCAGAATATGCCCCGCCTACTTTCTAATCTTTGGCCACACCCACTATGACATCACTATCCCATAGACCCACATAAGCATCCTAATCCCAGATAATATTCTGATTTCAGCTTTCAGGTAGTTAGTATAATAGGAAATAATTAGGTTGGGGGATTTTGTTTTCATCAAAGGAAATGAGTCATGGCTTATTCACAATTATTAGAATTTATATCTTTAGAGTGAATGTTGGGGTTGGGGGAAGGGACTTGGCTTAGTACTACAACCATGTTAGGAGATGGGTGTGATCTCATTTTAATTGTTTTTGGTCAGTTGGATGTTAATGAAGATTCTGTAAGGGACTGGCCCTTTAAATGGGTAAAGACTTGGCACTGAGTGAAAGGGCCCTAGGGCAGCTGTCCCTCATATTCATCCACCATGAAATAAATGCAAAGATATCACAACATCCTGCGTGTTCCCCACAGGACAGGAGGGTGGGCACGCCAAATGCGTACTGACAGGACTGTGGAGTTTGTACAGGGCTACATCATATGTCGGCGCTATATAGATACAACAATAATAATCACTTACAATATATCTCAGCAAAGGGATTCAAACTTTATTCTTCCTTATGGACGTCGATCCTCCAATAATTTTCTAAAATCACTTTGTACGGGAACCCCAAATCTAATACCGAGATATAACGCGTATTCTCCTAATAACCCGGAGCGGTATGATAACTACGTAGAGAAATAATATAAAAGTCTAATATTCACCCAAATAGCACATTGGAGGGTGAACTTCAGGATGAGCGGGGAATCCATTGTCACACTATAGAGCCCAAATCCCATCATCCTCATTGGATAGCGATCACCCCATAGATATTTTATGATAAAGAGGAACTCTGCATATCATACAATGCATTCACATCACGCCGCAGTGGTGGTTAGGTGCGAGCCCTCCAATATTCTACGCTGGATTTTACCCCCCGAGACAAAGGTTTCTGATCATTTGGGGCAAATTGCAGAACTGAACTGAACTACAAGTCTCAGCAGATTGCCAGGTAAGTTCTGTATCTCCTACATAAAATAATGGGAGAGGAGCCAGGCACCGGCTCAGGACATGGAATCCTCTACACAGCTGTCTCTGTGTGGGTGTAATGACTCCGACAGCGACATTTTCCTGCGTAGTGCAAATTTCCTCCAATCCTAAATATTACACACAGTGCACAACATAGACATCTGCCCGTGTCACCGGAACGTTCCGCCATGAGAGATGTGCGCCACACACCATTCATTCTCCTCTCCTGAAATACTCTGCCTGCTGGAGGACTCTGCTCCTTTTTCTATAACTCTCCTCTCCTGAAATACTCTGCTCTGCTGGAGGACTCCGCTCCTTTCTCCCTGTACAGCACCACACAACAGGAAGCAGCTCCTGCTCATGTAATGAAGACACATATCCGCTCTCATGTATATATATATCTTTATTTATAAAGTTCATAAAACTTTATTACAACCTGACACAACCTCTCCATTCCTCACCATAAATCCTCTCTCTGGTATATAAACCCTGTTAAGCACCCAGCGGAATATCTAAGCCGTGTCTGGGATGCGTTGTCGCCGTCGGGCTGTCATTTCTTGGGCTGAGAGTAATGACTTCTGCGAGGTGGCGGCGCTCTTCCAATGGTCTGCGGCCCGTGTTGGATTTTTTCACCCCGACGTGTGTGAATAAATTGTGAATGTCTGTCTCCCTGTATTAGTTTTGATCCCGGCTGCACTGCCTGCTCACATCCTGACTAATGCACTTCACCTCCAGGCTGATCTCCCGCCACGTAGGCCGCGCTTCCATTAAGCAGCACTCCGACCAGACAGATCCTCTCTAAGGCCCAGCGCATCAGCGGCTATTTGACTTCATCAGAAACTGACGTCCCATTCCTCTCCCCGATAATTCCCAGATTTGTTCTGCCTCTAATTGACAGCTGCGTCTTCATCCAGCCGCCATGGCAGAGGAAGAGGAGACGGGGCGCACGGAGATAAACCGATTCCTTACAACAGATGGCCACAGATCCTTCCGTTACCTCGCCGTACAGTGAAAACCGAATGATTCAGGGTTGGTGTACATGGGCACGGCCATGTGTACTTACCTAATGTGCTGTACAATGGTTGTACTGACCTCAGGCCCACGGGATGGCCTTCAGTGTGATACAAAAAAAATAATGCCACTGCAGTCTCTAATGATGTGAAAGAGCCACTATGCTCCTAGTCTTAGTCACCATCAGACATTTCTGGGCCCCATACTAGGTACATTTTCCCAGGGCCCCCTTCCCCCATGCCTAGATGTTTCTAAATTGCAATGGACAAGCTCTTTTAATCGGGGTCTGGTAAAGAATTACCCCTTGTGCCCCACCAGGGCAGCTCTGCTCCTAATAACCAGAAAGACCACATGATATGGGGTAGGTAGGTTGGGAGGTAGGCAGATGGATAGATATAGAGGGCTGAGAGTATGAATGTCTGTTGGGTGTCCGGACGCTGGTCATCGTGGGGTTAAATTTCTTTGCTGCAGCCAGAAGGGGAATCGCAGACTCAGCACAAACTCTGCCCGGCCGGTATTGCGGCTTCCTGTTGCGTCTGGTTTCCTGACACCAAGACCACAAACTGCGCACCTTGTGCTGCTGGTCCCTGCCAGGGTCCATCCGGCTCCCTCTGGCAGGAAGACAAAACGCTGAGCACTCATAGGAATGACGTTTGAGAAGAGAGTTACTTTGCAGATTTACGAAGCTGTAAAAATTAAATCTGGGAAAATCTGATCAATCAATCAATAACAGATAGATGATTTTTTAAACTTAGTTCATTGTAGCCACTCTGCACCCCTTCTCCACAGAATTGCCCTCCATTGTGCCCCCATGCCCAGCTTGGGAACATTATCCTAATCCATCAGGAAATGGTAATAAAACCCTGAAGGGCCTGCCTATCATTAGCACATCTATAACGCCATTGGCTCTTTTCCATCACAGCCCTCCCCTGAGGCCCAAATTCATCCCAGCCCCCGAGGAATCAAAAGCATAACCCAATTGACTCTTTTCCATCTGAGCCCTTTCCTGGGGCCCCCAATTCATCTCAGCCACCATGGAAATCACAAGCATGTCCCCAGCCCTCCAGAGAATCAGAAGCATAAGTTCTTTTCTAACTGAGTCCCCCCTGGGTCCCCCAATTCATCCCAAACCCAGAGGAATCACAAGCATAACCCCATTGGCTATCTTACATCTGAGCCCTCCCCTGAGGCCCCCAATTCATCCCAGCCCCCAAAAAATCCCCAGTATAACTGCACTGGATCTCTTCCATGCGAATACTGCCCAGAGGATTATAAATATTCCCGGCCCTGAAGAATAAAAAGCATAACCCGATTGGCTATCTTACATCTGAGACCTCCCCTGAGGCCCCCAATTAATCCCAGCCCCCAATTAATCCCCAGTATAACTGCACTGGATCTCTTCCATGCGAATACTGCCCAGAGGATTATAAATATTCCCGGCCCTGAAGAATAAAAAGCATAACCCCATTGGCTATCTTACATCTGAGCCCTCCCCTGAGGCCCCCAATTAATCCCCAGTATAACTGCATCTCTTCCATCCGAATACTGCCCAGAGGATCATATTTAATCCCAGCCCTGAAGAAAAAAAAACGCATACCCCCATTGGCTTTTTGCATCAGCCCTCCCGTGAGGCCCCGAATTTATCCCAGTCCCCAATGAATCAAAAGCCTAACCCCCATTGGCTCTTTTCTATCTGAGCCCTCCCCCAAGGTCCCCAATTCATCCCAGCCCCCGAGGAATCACAAATAATTCCCAGCATGCATGACTGCCGCCATCTCTTCATGGTGATTCTTCTTTCTCCATCTTACACCAGATAATTAATCTTAAAGATGAGTGGCGCCTTACCTGGAAGGACGCGAGTGCCAGGCGATGAGCTGGCATCCATCCTGAACATTGTGTGCCAGAAGGAAGGCTGGACAGGGTGATAATGAATGGCGGATCGCACAGCTGGCCGGGATCATTAAATAATATTAGCGCACATAGACCTTCATCCCCAGAGGATCCAACGGACGGCGGCGGCTCATCAGCACAAGGACGAGGAAAGGTACAGAATCATATCCAGACTGCGAATGGTAAACCTCAGCACTAAATAATAAATAGGGGGGGGGGGTCATAAAGGAGAATTACAGGCAGTTGTTGTATTTATGGGGGGGAGTCATTTACATTTCTGATTTCTGTGACCCCCCATTGGGGAGATTTTACTTCACTTCCTGTCCCTGTGACACCTGCTATGCAGCTGAGGAGTTCTGACCATCCATGCGCCGGGTCCCCGGGTCTGCACACCTGTGGTGCCCATTATGAGGGGCTCTCACCATCCCTAAGCCGGGGCCCCGGGTCTGTATACCTGTGGTGCCCATAATGAGGGGCTCTCACCATCCCTATGCCGGGGCCCCGGGTCTGTATACCTGTGGTGCCCATAATGAGGGGCTCTCACCATCCCTATGCCGGGGCCCCGGGTCTGTATACCTGTGGTGCCCATAATGAGGGGCTCTCACCATCCCTATGCCGGGGCCCCGGGTCTGTATACCCATGTCTTTCTGTGTCTGTGCATTGTTGGATTTGCAGCCCGGATAACAATGTGACTTCACATTCAGAGATTCCAGAACATTCCGCGCTCTTTCCGCCACCTTGAATAGAAATATTTGCCCGGCCTACGGTCAGAATTATTTGTCTACCTTCTGCAAAATTCCTGGGGACAGAGGAGGGCTCAGGGCAGAGGGCCCGGCCTGTGCCCACACATACAGAGGAGCTGCGGGGCCAACAGGGCCCGTCTATTGTTTGTGAGAGCGCCAGGAATGTGCACACTGTCCATTAGAGTTAGAGCCTATGGTGGATTTCTGTTGCGGTGTCCCTGGAGGAAGATGTAACCCTACTTCCTGTCATGTGACTCCCTTCTCTCACCTTTACTTACCTTCCCTCTCTATAGCTCACCATTTATAGCCCCACCTCTCTTCTCCTTAACTCTCCTCTACTCATCTCACCACTCCTTTCTCTCTAATTCTCTCTTCTTCTCCCCTCACCTTCCCTCTTCCTACCTCACTACTCCTTTCCTCACTTCTCTTCTTTTTTCCCTCCCCTCCCCTCTTTTTTTATCAGTTCTCCTTCCCTTATTTCACTACTCCTCTTCTAACCTTTTCTCTCCTCGCCTCGCCTTTCCATTGCAGTCTCCCCGAGATCTTCTCTTCTTACCCTCTCTCTTTACCTCACCTCTTCTCTTCTCTGCTCACCTCCACCTCTTCTCTTTTCTCAACACCTCAAAGCACCTCATTTCCACCCCAATCTTTCCCTGACCTCTTTTCTTCTATCCCTCCCTCTCTTTACCTCACCTGTCCTCTCCTTACTCCACTTCTTCTCCTTTCTTATCACCTCAATGCATCCCATCTCACATCTCCTCTCCTCTTCTCTCCTCTCCTTTCTTCACCACTCTCTCCCTTATCTATTTCATCTATCTCTTTTCTCCTCAGCTCTCCTCTTCATCACCTTCCCTCTTCTTACAGCACTACTCTTCTCCTCACCTCATCACACCTGTCTTCATTCTCTTTTTTTCCCTCCTTGTCTCTCCTCTCTACTTCACCTCACATATTACCTCATCTCTGTTTTCCTTACCTCAACACTCTTTTTTCTCACCTTCCTCTCCTCTTTTCCCTGCCTTTCTCCTTAGCTTCCTTCTCTTCTCCTTACCTTGCCACTTTCATTTCATCTCTCCTTTCTCTCTCATTCTCTCTATCTTCATCTCTCCTCTACTCTTCTCCCCTCACCTTCCCTTTTCTTACCTCAGCTGTCTTCTCTTCTCCTCACCTCTTCCCTCACCACTCATTTCTTCATCCCATTCATCTCACCTTTCCTGTTTCTCAGATCCTCTTTGCTCCTCGTCTCTCCAATTTCTCCTCACCTTCCCTCCTCTCCCCTCACCACTCCTTTCCTCAATTGTCTTATTTTCTCTGCACCTTTTACATCCTTACTGTACTTCTCCTCACCTCCACCCTTCTTACTTCTATCCTTACCTTCCCTCTCCACTCTCCTTCCCATCTTCTCTCTCCTCTCCTCACCTTTCCTCACCACTCTTCTTCTCATCTTCTCTCTCCTCTCCTCACCTTTCCTCACCACTCTTCTTCTTATCTTCTCTCTCCTCACCTTTCCTCATCACTCTTCATCTCGTCTTCTCTCTCCTCTCCTCACCTTTCCTCTCCACTTTTTTACACTCATTACATTATCCCCTCTTTCTTTTTCTCCCAAGTTTCCTCTCTTTTCACCTCATATCTCCTTCCCTCTCATCTCTTCCCTTCACCTCACTTTTTCCTTTCCTTCCTTCTCTCTTTACCTTAGGTGTCAGCCCCTCTCCTCTCCCTGATAAATACAATCCTCTTCTCTCTGCACCTTTCCTTCTTTCTGACATCCAGTAGAAGTTGTAGATTTCTCACCTTGATGTTGTCACCCCCCCCCCCCTTTGTCTGGCCCAGGTAATCTTAGCCCCTCCCCCACCACGCGCAGCATGTTGTCAGTGATCGGCCATGTGTAAACTGAGCTGTCATCAGCATCGGAGGGCGAGAAGAAACAAAGGTGCCGCAGACAAGGCAGCAAATTCATTTCTCTGCTGCTGCTGGAAGAGGATTTAATTAGTCGCATCTACTGAATCTGACAGCTGCTAACATGAAGACAATGTTCAGTATTTAACAGAGGGGCCGATTTATGAAGGCCGACAACAGAAAAAAACAAAACACCAATATAATATATTTCCTTAAAGAAAAGTACATTTTTACAAGGAAGGGTTAATCATGCGGTCACTTTTTTTTGCGGTCTGTGTCCCCATTTGGTAAATATCCCTCCATTTCCTGTCCTGGTGACCACACAGGAAGTGGGGATATCACCTTAACAAGGACAGACCTACATTGCCCTTGGAAACCCCTGGGGGGCCCCGTGACCTCCTCCCAGCTGAGCCGGCCATAGGGACGGTGCCTTCTGATAGAAAGGTCGCATATTTCTCATTGTGGGTCGGTAAATCTCTCAATTGTGAGTGACGGGAGAATTACCAGCGATTTGCTATGCCCGGATGTGACGAATGAATGTTAATAAGATTTGGCACACACGGTGAAAGAATTACTCGCCTGTTCGGATTCAAAAATCTGTGGCGGGAGGCGTGAATGTCAAAGTGTTACAGACCGCACACCACGGTATAAAACCAAAAGACCACACAATGTGCAATAAGGAGCGCACACCGCGGTATAAAACCAAAAGACCACACGGACGTGGAATAAGGAGCGCACATCGAGGTGTAAAAGACCACGCATACAGAGATTGCACATTGTGATATAAAAACAGAAAAACACACATAGACTGAAGACTACACAACGTGGTATATACCCAAAACACCACACATACGTGGACTAAAAAACACACACTGCGATATATACCACAAATATAAATATATACAAATACATAGACTAAGGACTGCATAACGTAATATAAAAACAAGAAGACCACGTGTAGGTGGAATAAAGACCGCACAGTGTGGTATAAAACCAAAAGACCACACGGACGTGGAATAAGGAGCGCACATCGAGGTGTAAAAGACCACGCATACAGAGATTGCACATTGTGGTATAAAAACAGAAAAACACAAAACAACAATAAAAAAATTTAGAATAAAATCAAACAAAAAGGCCACATAGATATGGACTGAAGACTACACAACGTGGTATATACCCAAAACACCACACATACATGGACTAAAAAACACACACTGCGATATCACAAATATACCACAAATATAAATATATACATACCACAAATACATAGACTAAGGACTGCATAACGTAATATAAAAACAGGAAGACCACGTGTAGGTGGAATAAAGACCGCACAGTGTGGTAAAAAACTAAAAGACCACAAATACATAAAGTAAGGACACCCTGTATATAACCAAAGTACCCCACATATGTGAATTATGCAAAAGCAAAAAAATACATGATGGAGCGAATATTGTGGTATAAAACCAAAAAAAAGCAACAATACATGGAATAAAGTCTACACACTATAGATACCCAATGACCACATATACGTAGAATAAAGACCGTATTACTGATATATAAAAGAAACTCCCCAGAGCAGTGCATTAAAGGCTCACCGTGGTGTAAAACTAAAAGACTACATCTACGTGGATTAAAGATCCCACACTCGGTATATAACCAAATACCACACAACAGTGGATTAAAGGCTACACCCCCTCTATGAAACAACATAACATTGTATAAAACCAAAAGACCATACATACGTGGAATAATGACCAGGTGTAAAACCAAAAGACCACACTTGTGTAGGTTACAGTGCTCTCATTCTGGTACTTTATATAACCAAATACCACGGATCAGTGGAGTAAAGACTGAACACCCTAATATAAAATTTAAAAAAGCTACACATCAACAGATTAAAAATTGCACACTATAAAAACAAAAACCACACGGTGGATTAAAAAAAGTACAGCCCAATGTAAAACCAAGCGGCCACGACACTGGATTAAAAACTGAACACCTACATGGCCACTTTTTTTTATCTTATATGAATCTATAGACATATATGTCTGAATTTTTTCACCTTGTTCAGCAGGATGCTTACTCTACTGCCTGATATACAGTTGGCCTCTAGGTGGCGCATGGGCAACCTATATTGACAACCCAAAGCAGCGGCACAGATACATGAACAGCCAAGTGTGATTGCTTGTAATAAAGTCACGCCAGACCCATTCGGAACAAGCCAAAAGGGCGATTACCGGAGATTCGTGGACTGTGACGGCTATGGGGATGAAACAAACCAAACTTCTCTTCTGCTAAACGTCTGAGAGCTGAGAGCCATAATAAAGCAATTTCTATTACCGGCCTAATATTCTCTACTAGGAGATCAATTATGGAGCGCCGAGAGTCCCGTACGGCACAGTGTGCCTCCATTTTAATTGCTGCCACTTATTATGAGAGACGCACACTCCTTCTCCAGAAATAGAACGGCGCTTTGGAGAGCAATGAAAACACATCGGAGGAACGGCGGATATAATTTAGGGGAATAAATATGCGCATTACCTGTGCGGTATAAAAAAAGTGATAAAACAGCTGGGGTCCAGAAGATTAGACACCGGCGTGGCATGTGTCAGAGACCGACTGGCATTTCACCATCCCCACTGTCCTATTGACAACATTCACTGCCTAAATCGGGGCGTAAAAAAATTCCGGTGGCATTCGTATATTTCCAAATGGTAAAACTTGATACCCCACGCGTGCCATCGAAAGCTGGAGAGAATTTTTCGACTTGCCAAAATTTTTCAACTTGCCAAAATTTTTTGACTTTCCCAATTACTTCTTTTTGACTTGTAAAAAAAATTACATAGAAACTTGAAGAGTCGCAATTGTGCCTTACTCAGAAGTCATCACATTATAGGTGGAGGGTGGTCACCAATTTTTAGTGCCACTGTTCCTCGGTGATTTTATGTATTTTTTCTCTATAAATGGTTTTTGTTTGTGTGGTGAAATGTGACCTGATTACCGATGACAGACACGCCGCTTCTTTTTCCATCAAAGGACAGTGATGAGCATGGGTGACGCGCTGAAATGGCGTTTCTCAGTTCATTGATCCAGCAGTGCTCCTCGACGCTTATCAAGTAATAGAATCAGCATAAAGGCAGCACAAAATATTCTAATAGGAGACGGCACAGCTTCCGCCAGCAGCTGAATATTACAGGGCTGGCTCTTCTACCGGCTAAAAGAGCTGAAAAATTGGATATTGGGGAAGAAAAGTGGGAGCCACGATAATTTGGTAACTTGAGTCATCTACAAGCTGGGGCCAAGTCCTTGTCCAACCTCAATTGCTTAAAGACAGACAGGTTTACAGGATTGGTTTACAAAGACAATTTTACAAAACTCGCTTACAAATTTGGCAAAATTGGCAAATTGAGTTCACACTTAATTATGTAAAGTCCTTGCTTTGTGTATGTGATTAGGAGGAGTCACCAATTGGGACTTACCTGTTGAGAATTTTAGCCATTTGTAGTACCTATGGGGTTCTTTGGTAGCCAAAAACTCCCCACTAGGCCCATTCTGATGAAACCATTTGGCCTCCAGGTGACACATGGGCAACCTATATTGACAACCCAAAGCAGTGGCACGGATACAGAAACAGCCAAGTGTGATTGCTTATAATAAAGGCACGCCAGACCCATTCGGAACAAGCCAAAAGGGCGATTATCGGAGATTTGTGGAACGTGGACTGCCAAGAAAAGTAGGAGCCACAATAATCTGGTAACTTGAGTCTTCTTCTACCAGGTGGTGTCATGTTCTTGCCCAACCTTAATTGCTTAAAAAGAGACAGGTTTCCAAAATTTGTTTACAAAGACAATACAAAATTTGTTTACAAATTTGGCAAAATTGGCAAATTGTTTGCTTTGAGTTCACAATTATGTAAAGTCCTTGCTTTGTGTATATAAAAAGGAGGAGTCACCAATTGGGACTTACCTGTTGAGAATTTTAGCAATTCGTAGTAAATATGGGGTTCTTTGGTGGCCAAATACTCCCCACTGGCCCATTCTGATGAAAACATTACCTCAATTTATTTTGCTTTGGGTTCCAACTGAATGTCCTTGAACTGCTCTTTAGCAGATCCTTCTGCTGATGTTTTCTCACTGAAGTTTCTCCTGTAAACGTGTGCTCCATGACCCTCAGGTATGATTTTACCCTGGGCAAGTGTGTCTGCTGTCACCAGCATGTCCACTTATTGGTTTAACTTCCTCTATATGGACAACTTGTGACACCGCCACCGAACTGGTATCCTAGAACCTGGTATTGACCACAGGTTATGCCTCTCTAATACATTTCTGTCTGACCATTCCAAAAGATCTCTTCCTATATTTTGGGACTGACCCTGACCAAACTTATCCAAGGGAAATCCTGTTCCTTATTCGCTCTTCCTGCCAACATTTTTCCTTTGATTTTGAGTTCCCCTGGTGCACATTTTGAGTCTAACCATTCTACTACTAGGTCTTCCTTGTATTCAAATTCTCCTTCATGGTCTATAGACACGTACTTGGGCATTAATTTTCTATCTTCAGGTGTCTTGTCTACTTGTAAGACCATGGCCAAGGACACCAACAATTCAACTGCACCACCGCATTTACGTTCTTCTCTATCTTCTTCTGGCTCAACCAGACCTGACCTAACCATAGACTTTTTAATAATCATGAAGTTTGTTTAGCTCATTCTGGAGCTGAAATGGTCATCACCACAAGGCAAGAACTTTCTTTTATTTGTCCCAGGGAGTTGAATCTGAAGGAACAACATCACCATAAGGCAAAATGAGGACAATCTCATTGGCATAGACATGGTCAGGACCTTCCTGGACCTTCACAGAAAGATTTATCTTCACCGGTATACTGACCCAACCACATACTCCTGTGGCGTCCATAAAGTTTTCCAATTTGTTCCACGGGGTCAAACCACCAGTAACGACACCACCAGAAGACAAAAACAAAATAACTCAGATCCATTGTTACTACCAGAAAACAAGAACAAAATGAGGTTGGATTCATTGGCATAGACACGGTAAGGACCCTCCTGGACCTTCAGAGAGGGATCAAGCTTTACCAGTATATACAGTACTGTATAGTATTAGGTAGTGTCAGCATTAGGTACTGACCCAACCACAAATTCTTTTGTTCTCTAATTAATTCCAGGGAGCTGAACCTCAAGCAACAACACCAGCAAACAGGAACAAAATTAAGTTGGACTCATTGGCATCGACATGGCCAGGATTTTTGTTGGACCTTCACATAGAGATCAAGCTTCACCAGTATACTGACCCAACCACAAACTCTCCTGGGATCTATACAGTTCTCCAATTTGTTCCATGGGGTCGAACCTTTTGTAACGACACCACACCACAAGACAAGAACGGTTCTCAAATTTGTCCTGGGAAGTTGAACCTGCAGTAACAACACAACCAGAAGACAAGAATAAAATGAGATCAGATTAATTGGCATAGACATGGTAAGGACCTTCCTGGACCTTCACAGAGGGATCTAGTTTCACCTAAATACACAATACACTAGGTACTGTCAGCATGAAGTACTGACCCAACCACAAACTCTTCTGGGATCCAAAAAGTTCTCCAATTAGTTCCAGGGAGCTGAACCTCCAGTAACAACACCACCAGCAGACAGAAACAACATGAGGTTGGACTCATTGGAAGGGACATGGCCAGGAATTTTGTTGGACCTTCACATAGAGATCAAGCTTCACCAGTATACTGACCCAACCACAAATTCTTTTGGGATCCATACAGTTTTCCAATTTGTTCCAGGGGGTGGAACCACCAGTAACGACACTACCAGAAGACAAAAACAAAATAAGTCAGATCCATTGTTACTACCAGAAAACAAGAACAAAATGAGGTTGGATTCATTGGCATAGACACGGTAAGGACCCTCCTGGACCTTCAGAGAGGGATCAAGCTTTACCAGTATATACAGTACTGTATAGTATTAGGTAGTGTCAGCATTAGGTACTGACCCAACCACAAACTCATCTGGGATCCATACAGTTCTCCAATTAGTTCCTGGGTGTTGAACCTCCAGTAACAACACCACCAGAAGATAAAACCAAAATGAGGTCATCCTGGTGTCACCACCTAAATAAAGGAGCAAAATGAGGTCGGACTCATTGGCATGGACATGGCCAGGACCCTCCTGGACCTTCATAAAGGCATCAAGCTTCTCCCGTTTACACAATACACCAGGTACCGCTTAGATACAAAGTTTCTTTGTAAATCTTTGGGCGAAAAATGCTAAAAAAGCAAAAATCCCTCCAGATCTTCTGGGAAAACGTCTATGCGCAACTAATTAACAACACAAATATTAATGATATTCTAATATGGTTCCTTACTTGAGCTACATTTTCTTGGCCTCTATATTTTAATTAAAACTCTTTAACTTGTAGCCAACAGCAGAATAATTAAAAGATTATTAATTCCAAACAAAAACGTGACTGCTGAGGTCGATTTTCAGATTTTACAAAAATGCAGATGGCTATTTTAGCTCTTCGGTCACCACGCGGCGCCCCCGAGGTGGAGTGACCTCTGGTTGACCTTCGATAAACAGCAGATTAATTAAAAGTTTATTCATTCCAAGCTAAATTGTGTCTGTTAAGATGGCCATCGGGTATAGTAAAGGTATAATGGCTGCGTGGTCACTTCGTGGCATGATTGTGGCAAGATGGCCATCAGGTGACCTCAGATAAGAAGCATCTCTGTACCCACAATCCTGGTTGGTGAGAGTGACTAATCTCTGCTGTAACACCTGAGTTGAATCCTTTTCTGTGAGAAAAACAAACAGTTCATATGGTTATTATTGTTCCTTATCCTCGGAGCACTGTGGATAGTTTTCTTTGTGGTTCTGACACGTACAGTCAAGTCAAGACAGGACAATAGAAAAATCTGGATGAAGCCTTAGAAATGTTTCCTGCTGTTCACAACATATTTTGCTGAAAAGTTTGGCCCCTTTTACGGTTTCTGTCTGACACACTTGGACATGGGCAACTTTTTGGGACATTTACAGAGACGATATTCGGGGCCTGAAGCATCCAAAAGTGTCTACACTTTTTTGTGAAGAGTGGTAAAATATAGAAATTCTCAACTGACCTCCGAAGACAATGTTGTGACCTTCACCTAAGCTACAGAAAAATGGAGGTGCCAGGTGCACTATACCATCCACCACCTGCTGCCTGTCTATGATCGGTGCAGAGCAGTGCCTAAAGCTACTTACACACATCCAAAGGTTCTCACCTTATAATCATCTCAGGGCCAATATCGGACGAGAATCTGGAATGTGTACAGCGCGCGTTGTCCATCGTCCGAACAACCGTCCTGGCGGATCAAGGGATGCCGAAAAATCCTAATGGAAGGGAAGGGGTAGAGAACGCAGCAGGGTGCCGCTCCGTCGTTCGCCCCCTCCCCTCTGCATAGAGCATGTACTGGACTTGTTCATGCATAGTGCATTGCATCGTCGTTGAAAGGAATGGTTAAAGATCCTTTACAACGACTATAATTGCAAGTGTGTATGCAGCTTTAGACCCAATAGAGAAGCAACGAAAAATCAATACAACTTGTTCCTTTTGTTGGATCCATTTAGCTGGTTGGTGGTCATCCATACCAGTCATGGCCACTTGAGATGCCGTTAGGTGTCATGTGGTTGGTTGTCCATTCTTCCCTAATGGGTTAGCCCACAATTGCTTTTCATTCTGTTCCCTTCTCTGACTTCCTAAAGCTCACATCCTGGATCCAACTGTTCTTCAACCTGTTGGATCCATCTGGTTGGTTGATGGACATACACACCAGTCATGGTCACCTGAGATGACATTGGGAATCAAGTAGTTGGATGTCCATCATTACTTGATGGATTATCTTGCTAATGCTTTTCATTCTGTTCCCTTTGATCTGACTTCCTGTAGCTCACGAAAAAAAAACAAGAAAACTAGGGTTTTAACCTCCTTGCCGTTAAGCCCGACCTTCGTACG